>NW_012114921.1:2073528-2095812 GCF_000951035.1 Colobus angolensis palliatus | reverse complement strand
TGTTTATGTATATATGTGTACACATATATGCAGAGATTCATATACATATGTAAACACATATGTATTCATATATATATGTATCTTTTGGTTGAATGCCGCTATGGCCAAAAGAGTGAAAAGATTATATACTACATTCAAGGCTTCTTAAAAAATTAGAGTCCTTTGGAAATTCATGTATATATGTGTACACATATATGCAGAGATTCATATACATATGTAAACACATATGTATTCATATATATATGTATCTTTTGGTTGAATGCCGTGCTATGGCCAAAAGAGTGAAAAGATTATATACTACATTCAAGGCTTCTTAAAAAATTAGAGTCCTTTGGAAATTCAAATGCTCATAGGCTTGAGTTTAAAATACTAGAAATAAGATAATATTTTGTTTATCAAGATAGCTAATGAAGTTTTAAACAAAGATCATATTTCCACAGCAATGCCTTTGATGATAGAGATCTGAAAAGGTTAGGGAAATCACAATAATAACAAGAAACAGCAACATGGATAAGCAAATCTCATTTAACATAAAGGCAAGATTGAACAGAGAGAAACATTATACTGAGAGACCCACAAAGGAACTGATTTCAAATTGCTCTAATGTAAGTTTCTGTGATTCTGTCAACAGAAATTATGATAATATGTGGCAGAACTACATTTGAGGTGTCAGTGGATGTTTTTTCATTTTGGTGTCTGTCTCTGGCCTCTGCAATTGGAAAAGGCACAGGCTAGACAAAAGGAACAAGTAAAGCTCCCTTATAAATTTGCAGATTCTTTAGTTTTCAACCATTTAAGTATTAAGCTCACGCTTCGTATCATAGCCTATAGATCATTCAAATACAAATTCTTCATCTCATGTCCTGCTCTTCCCTGCTATGGAGGCCCGTCTGTAGCCACTCTAAATACGCAATGCACAAAGCACATTGTGCTACCTCAGGTCTCAGTGCCTTCCTTTGTATATGCAGTTTGCAAGACTTAGAACAATGTCCCTACAAAGCTTCCACACTGCAGCTTAGACCCAGTGCAAAAGCCATGTCTATGCTTTCTGAGGACATTCTCCTCATTTCCCTAATTTCCTCTCCCCCCCTTTAAATTCGTGTTTCCAAGGAGAAAGCAGAGTATGTGTTTGGGAACCCAAAGCTATATATTTAAATTACAGATTTACTACTTATTGCAACAGAGAATGTAATCAAATTATTTAGTCAGAATTTCAGTTTACCTGAAAATAAAGTAGAGCATGATGAAATGTAAATTATAGGGTTTTTGTGGTCTTAATGAAATATACAGATAAAATTCTTCATAAAGAGACTAATGCACAACAGACACTCAAGAAATAATGGCTCTCTTCCTTCACCCACCTCCCCCAACCTATGAGCTTGCTACAATAGCAAGTAGTTCCTCCTGTTTCTGTATGTACATACTGACTACCTGAATTGATAGGAGGTCCAAAACATGAGGTGCTTATTATTAATAAGGAGGACTTATCTTCCTACTCTAAATCTGGCAAAATACTGTATGTCTCTAATGTTTTTATTAAATATATCAAATAAACTAATGTTTTATTCACTATATAAAATAAACTAGACTTTTCCCTCAGGTTTCCTTTTGCATTTTGCCCAAATGAATTCATATATTTAACATGAAATTTAAAAAACCCACAGTTATAATTTCAAACCATGCTTTTACTTTAACATATTTCACTGTCCTTTTTGTTTAATAATCCTCTTAATTATTGCTGTGATGAGTACTTATTATTTCATCAAACTGATGTGTCACAGTTTCACAACTTCTCAAATATTGTTGAGTGTTCAGCCTATTTCTTATTTTTCATTATTAAATGACACTGTAATGAGCATCTTCATGCATACCATACTGTTTTTTCAAAAATATTATTCAGAAGATGAATAATATTCATATTCATTATCAAGATGCATTGATGAGTCAAAAAAGTGTAAACATCCTTTTGACTCTTGAAATAACTTTCAAGTTGCTTTCAATAAGATTTGCACAGGTTCATTCTGTCACCAGTGAGGTGTGTGTGTGCCAGTTTGCCATTTTTACCAAAATCTAGTAAATTTCCATTAGATCTTGCAGTAAGTAGACACCGACCGTTGCCCCATCCTTCTACGGGGACTACGTCTACCACTACTCCTACTATGTGGCTCTAATTGGAAGTCATTTACTTACTTTAACCCTGTCTTCTTAGGCAGAGTTGATTGCTCTAAGTACAAGCAACTGGGCCAATATTCCTCTCTGAGCATTTTTCAAATTGATAACGAGATAGGAACTCAATCTCTTTGTTAGACTAGAAAATAAACGTCAAGTTGAAACTCTTATGTTTCTCTCCCAGATGCTTAAAACTTAACAAAGTTGGCTCTTTTTTTTCTTTCAGTCTCAAGTCAAATGCCACTTCAGAGAGGACTTCTCTATGTACCCTATCTAAGATGTCTCCCTGTCCTATCAATTTCAACTTATTCTCTGTCCTAGTAGTGTATTTTTATAGAACATAACAAAAATTACTTATTGCTAAATGTTTTTATTTCCTCTACTTATCTCCATATTCCCCATGCTCCTCTGTAATAGATAGAAGAGGAGCTTCATGAGAACAGGTGACTTGTTCACTGCTTCATCCTTAGCACCTGGAAAAGTATCTTGTGCACAGTAGAGTGTCAATAACTGTTGAATAAATGCGTGAGATATTCAGTTCTATATCAATAAATCTGAGCTGACATTACTTCACCAAAAGAATTCTGATTCTGATAGATACAAATCTAAAATGTAGCTTTGCTCAAAGACTATATCTGACTCAGTTTCTTTATTTGTCCATGGCTTACACAGTAAAATTCAGGTAATGAAAGAATGTAACCTCTTCTTCCAATGAGAAACTTGTGGGAACTTCTACAGAAAAAAACAAACTCTCTTGTAATCAAGGCCTCTCACCAGGTTCCACCAGCCATTTGTCATGCCGTTAATTCTCTGCTCAATTTCATTTGGAGGAAAGGAGTTTTACAGCAAGAGCTCATTGCAGAAATTAAAACTCAAACTGGTTGTCCCCTGTTCATTTGCCACACGACATAGGTTTCTGGTGACATTCAGCTAATGAATTTTCTTCATGATTAACTACCCGTTATACATGGCCATTATAATGGAAACACATTCAGTCTGTGCTGCACCCCTTACAAGCAAAGGTGGTTGTGTAAAGGCTCATTAATATAAGTGAGCTGGGGCAGTCTTCTTTTATGAAGTCAGAGTAAAATGGAGCTTGAAAAATATTGCTCAGAATCAAACAAATTGCTGAAATAAAAAGCATTCTCTGCTGAACTGTAACATCTTTTTTTTTTTTTTTTTAGGGTAGAAGGAAAAGTTACACAAAATTAGACAGTGAATGCAATATAGGCACTCTTTATTTTTTATTCTTCCAGATGCCCTGGAGGGATGGCAAAGGAAAAGAAGTTAAAACAACTGTCCAATTATTATTATTTTAAAGTTAACACCCACTTGTATTTGTTTAACTTGTCAGAAGCCTCTGTAGAGTTTACACTGTGGAAAGCCTTTCGCTATTGCTTAATCTGTAGTGACATCTGGTGGCCTGAATTACTCAAGTAGAATAAACACTTCTTCATTATGTATGTCTTTAAAGACTCCTTAGTGGATACATATCCTTATCTGGCCACCATTAAAGATGCATTAATTTTTTCTTGGATTCTAATTTTTTGTGCATGTGACATGGGAGAGAATGAAGGTATAGCAAAAATAATCTATGAAGACTATAGCAATGTTTTACTTTGGTATTAAAATAAAAATAACTTTGTTTAAGATTCTTTTCCATTTTCAAAATGATTTTGTTTTACACATTATATTGAGTTAAGTTATTAAATGCACTAAATCAGTAAAATATTTAATACCTATTAATCAAGGACTGTGTATACTCCACCTCTTCGAATTATAATTCACTCAACAAATATTTTGTTGAACATCTAAGCTACATTATTAAAAAATCTACCTATATAAATTTGATTATTCTTATTTTAATCAGTGGAGACATAAATATGTGATCTCAATAGATTTCCGAGCATGCCGGTAAGTATTTCAACAGTCCCAGGCACATTTTTACCTTTTGCAGTCACTAACTTGTCAAATATATTTTTGAGTATTTGGTAATTATTCAAATATATTTTGTCAATTGAATGACTACTGGTAGTATTGTGTATTTCCTATAAATTAGTTGATTATTAATAGAATAATGAGGCAATGTATTTTTCTACCATCCCCGTTATCATGAAATTGATACCCTTTCCATCTAGTTAAACAAATCAAGAACCTGAGACATACCTTTGATTCTTCTTTTTCCCACACTCTTAAATGCAACCCATTAATAATTTGTTACTTTTACTTCCTGAATAGATTTCAAACCTCTTGAAATATCTTCATTCATCATAGGTCTAGTGCCAGTTCCCATCATCTCTCAACAGGACTACCTTCAGGGCTAACTAATTTCCTCACATTTATGTTCATCCTTTCTCCAAACTTCTCCATATTGCAACTAGAGTAATCTTCAAAACAAAACCATGTGAGGTTAATATCCTGATTAAAGCCCCCGATTGACTTCCCATTGCTCTTAATAAAAGATAAAACTCTTGACTGATGCATAGTCTTATTGAATCATACAACTTCAGCCTCAATTCACACAAGGGTCTTCTTTAACTCTTTAAATACATCATGACTTTCTAAACCCCACAACCTTTGCACATGCTGTTTCTTCTTCTTGAAGTACTTTTTTCATCTCTCTTTACCTAAAATAACCTTAATCATTTTTCATACATATGTTTGAAAGTTACTTCATATAAACCTCTCCACATCCAAGTTGATCTCTCCATGTACATTTAAATTCCCCAAAGGTATCAAGATGTACCTTTTCTTCTATTTACTGAAGTTGTAACCTCATATTTTTTGTAGAATTTGATTAATATCTTCCTCCTCTCCTAGACTGTAACCCTCATAGGAAACAGAAATCTGTCTGTTTTAATAATCATTGTATCCTTAGCACCAAAATCAGGAACTGGCATATGCACTGCAGTTGCTCATGAAATATAGGATAAAACAATAAAATATATATAGAGAGATATACATATATGTAATTAATAGGCTGGGTGTTGGAGTTGAACATGCTTGAGTTCAAATGTTGGCACTGCTGTTTATTTTTAGTTCTATGAAACTTGACACACTACTTCTGAGCCACTGACTTCTCACCTGCAATTAGCTTTAATAATATTTACCTCAAGGGGCTGTAATGGATTTGTGGATGCAAAGTCTTTGGCAATGATAGTTACATGATAAGTGGCAATTATTATTATTATTTTTAGTAGTAGTAGTAGTAGTAGTAGTAGTAGTAGCAGTAGCAGTAGTTGTAGTATTGATGCATATCTAAAAAAATGCCTCAATTTATAGGGTATGGGCACTCTCAACTGCTTTTGTGATTTTGTAGGAGCTTGTCAGCAGGGCCTTAGAGGAGTTTATCTGAAAAACTCTATACCTCACAGCAATCTTTTCTTAGGAGATGGAAAGAATGGAAGAAAGGTGGTAGAGGAACAAGAGTGGTGACCAGAAATTCTATCTGAGAACTAGAGTATAATAGGGCGGTGCAAGAAGCAGGTGAATTATCATTTTACACACACACGTATGTTTCTATATGTACTCATCTTTAAGTAACCATGACGACTTTAGGAGACATTGCCCTAGAAAAAGTATTTGTCAAAGAAGAATGGATGCTGCTTTTGCAAGGCTGAAGGCTTCAGATTACTGATAACCATGGAAGAAGACCTCAGAGGTAAGAGGTTCCCAAACTAAAGTCAGGTGATAAAGAAGCAAGTTACACTTTCAGGTTTCAAACATTAGGTTGGGAACTTGGGCCAGGGAATCTCTACCTGCATTCTTATGTATGTGTGTGTGTGTGAATGTGTGTCTGCATATGTGAGCATGTATGCGCATATATCTATACATGTCTGTTTTAATAATCATTTTGCATATATATGCAAAAGTACTACATTACAAATTATTTAGATTTAGATGTTTCCTTTGAGACTGTTTTTCTTTTTTGTATTGTGTGATACAAAACATTGTTTAAAGATATATATAATTGGACTATTTAGAAAAACATAGTAACAATATGAAAGGGTTAGATCTACTGTACATGCTTTAAAAGTATAAGAATATAAGAACCACAAAAAATTGTGATAAACATATTTATGCATGACTGTATATTCTTCTTTCCACACTTCATTTTGGGATTTGTCCTGGTGTGTTCAAAGGTATATTACAAAAGCAAAAATGGGAAAAGGCCTGGCCACCCACAAAGATAAACCAGGGGAGAGATAAAACATAATATACTAATTTAAAAATCAACTAATTACTGTGGTTTTTAGTTGAGAGGGCACAACAAAAACACATGTCTAAACCCTGACTTTTACCAATGGAAATAGAGTCTCCAGAGTATAAAGCTAGGGTGAGTCTACTTTGAAGGGGTTCCTCAGTAATTTTAATGAGCCTCTTTGTTTGAGAACATAGAAGTAAAGACCAGAAGAATTGAGTCTAGGGGGAATTATTTTCCTACCAGTTTATTCAGTATTTTTCAAATACATTATGGATTTTTTATTTCTACATATTTTATTCTTGATGTTCCCTCAGTTTCAGTAGCCATTCTATTTTCCTCTCACCAGGGCTTTAAAACATCATTTTCTGTAAAGATTTCCTACATTCTTTAATCAGAACGAATCCTCACCTTTCTTTGTGGCTCTTGTCTTTTGATATCATTACAGCAATCATTCCACTCTGCCTCACAATTCTTCTAAGTGTATCATTTGACTGTATGCTTATGTCAGGTATATCCCACCAGACCTCTGGCACAGGGCTTTGAGCACACAAAGTGTTCAATTAATGTTTTTTTTAAAGAATGAATAAATATTTTCCATTTTCAAATTTATATTTAATGTATAGCATATAAAGTATAGCATACCTTATATATAACATATACTGTCTAGACGTTGGATTCTAAATTTAGAATGACAGCAGGCTTATACCAGTTTGGCCATTTATTAAACATCTCAGTGCCTCAGTTTTCTTATGTGAAAAATAAAGACTATAATATCTCTAACTCAAAGGGCTCTTCGAAATACTAAATGTTAACATATTTAAGATGCTTAGATGGGCACTTGGCATGCAGAAAGCATTCAGCCAATGTTGGCTATGTCGATTGGATCACCAATCTGCAGAGACATTGCTCTGCTCTCTGTCATGATCAAAACAATTGGAGAGTACTTACAGTGTCTCTTCTTTTTCTCAGTTTATATTATATTATAATAAAGTAAAATCTCAAATTCATATGATCTCTTCTTAAGGAATATAAGTGCTTGCTAGAGATACATTAACCCTAAGAAACTCGGGCAGCATTATCCTACTTAATATTAAACACCTAATGTGGTATACATAGCATACAGAAGACATGGAGAGAGTGTGAATTTGGAAGAGACCCACCTAATGTTTTCCTCCAGCTGCACTGGCATTTTAATCAAGCATTTCAACAGGAAGTCCAGAGCTGATATTCTGAAACCACACAGCTTCTGTGAATAATAGTAGTCTCTCACATGTCCCATCTAAAGTAATTTGAGAGGAGGCTAAATGTAGTAAGAAAGGCTGAGTTGCATGGAAACATACCTGAGTTTGAGATCAAGATCTAAAGTTGTCTTTATGACTTTGAACAAGTTATGTAACCACCCTAAGGTGCTAGTTATTTCACCTTTAAAACTGAGATTATAATATTCACATGGCAGGGACAGTGCATAGTGGATAGTAAAAGCCATTGTTATTATTTTTCAGTCAATTAATATGCTTTTGAAATACCATGTTTATAATTCCACTGTTCCGGGAACTCATCTTAGGTTACCAGAATTAATTTAATGTTTGCATGGGGAATTAAAGTTGCTCAGAACCACAAAATCTCACATTGGTCATAGAAATGGTTGGCAGCTATACAAAAACCAACTTCAAAGCCCTTTGCATTAATAGCACAGAGTCTGGTTATGGGGTGAGGCTGACGTATCTCCCATCCATAATAAATGACCTGCAGGGCAAAGAAGAATAATCATCTTTGTAGTCACTGGCTTTGTAAGGTGCCTCACCTTTCTGCTTGAGAGATTTCTTTGCCAATGCATATTTAGAGGAGTGAGAACTGTAAAGAAGATGAAAGCACATCAAACATTTATCTCAAGAGTTTCATTTTCTAAGGAATAGCAGGTGTGTCATATGATTTCTCAGAGGGGCAAACACTCCTCTAAAGCTTCTCCTGGTACTCACGGAGATGGATGGCATGGAGTACATAGCATGGGATGAATAGCTGAAGATAAATATTCTATTTAGAGAAACTGGGGCCAGGTAGCCCATTTCTCACTGACTAAAAGTCTCAGAAACAGTTAAATTATTGTGAACAAAACAAAAGAGAAAAATCCTATAGCGGGTAGTCTTAAAAATGATGTAAACTCAAGCTACAATATCTTTAAATCATGCTATTGAAAATCAAGCAACAATTGCCTCCATCTGAGTGTTGTATCTTCTCTCTCCTGGGTACCTCCATCCCAAAACTCATACACGCACATCCACACATTCATAAAAATGGAAAACACTTAAGCATGCTGCTGCTGTCACTATTTTTTAATATTTATTTTTGCTACTAAATCTGCTCAGTACCCACATACATAAAAAGAATAATGTATTTAAAATGTCTCCAGTATAAAGTGTTTTTAATTATTTTGTAACAAATAAAGCATCCTTCCATATATGTAGAGCAATGGTTTTCAAATGTATTTTATCTGTGGATTTCCTTCAAATAATAATTGTAATAGGCAATGTTTTCTGTACACTTATTTACTAACTAAATGTCATTCTAATCGCTTTCCAGGAACTAAATTATCTCACCCTCAGATTTTTTATGGGATTAGACTATTAGCTGCCTTTAAAAAATTATAGATAAAGAAACTGAGGCTATGAGAGATGAAATATCCTAGAGTTAAATAGCTAGTAAGCACTGAAGCTAAGACTTGAACCCAGACCCCAAACAGTCTGTTTCTAGAAAGTTCACTCCTAACACTACCTGGCCTATAAAAGGTAAAAGCAGAGAGGTGCTGATCAATTTATTTATTCAACAAATAATTATTTAGTACCTACTATGAATTATGCTGGTATTAATTGTTAGAAGTAGAGCAATGTGTACAACCTTGTTCTTATGAGGCTTGCATTACAAAAAACAAACAAACAAACAAAAAAAACCAGCAAGAAATGGTCAAAGAAAGACAAATGCATAGTAATTGTGATAATCAACTCTCAATTCTTATCTCAGACATACTTTTTCCATACCTCAGTGATTCCCAATACAACATATAAATAGTTCTATGATTCAGCAAGTTTAGTCCCCAAATGTTAGAATCATTTACAACTCAAATGCAGGAAAAAAATTTGTCAGCTCTACCTTGAAAATGTATTTTCAATCTGATGCTTTTTCAGTGCCTTTATAACACAATTCTAAAACAGGTCACAGCCACCTCTAACCTAGATCATTCACTAATCTCCCACTGCCCTTCCTGCCTTCCTTCTTTCCCTCTTCTAACATTTCTTTCTGTATTGTATGGGACACCGAGTTCTGCTTAGTCTACATTCTGAATCACAGTCAATCTGCATTTTCCTTATTTTTGCTCTAATTCAGGTCCACATCTTCGACTCTGTCAGAGCTAAATCAAGGACTGTAGATCACTGAGAAGCTTAAGTGTTATTATATTAGGTTGGTAAGAAAGTAATTGCGGTTTTTGTCATTAAATAAGTGGCAAAGCTGCAATTACTTTTGCACCAAAGCTTTCCAGAAATATATGTGCAGGTCAAAAACAGTTTGACGTTTTCATAGATACAACTACTATCAAGTGGGAATAAGGAAAAAACATATTTAAAATGATCTTCTAACTTGAGAAGTTAGGAACCACTGACTTAGACCTTGACTAATGGTCCTCAGCTCTTGTTTGACCCTTTTTACATCAGTTGCGTATTTTCTTCACTCACAACACTGCTCTCTTTCAAGTGCAGAGACCTGATACTTTGACGTCTTTCTATTTTTTAAAGTAGAATATCATAACTCCTTAGCCTGTTGCAGTAAGTGCTTTGGGATCTCTTATTTTTACACCAGGCTGTCATTGTTGTACCCTTCCCAAGTTCATTGCTATACCTGTAAATTTGCTGCTCATTAAATATAAAATTAAATCTTCATAAGGTTTTAGTTCATTATTTGGCTCTAATATTTTTCTAATTTTTAAAATCTTTTTGACAAAATCTTTCAAGACCTGGCTCAACTACTGTAATACTTATATAAAGACTTCCTCATGCCTTCTACACAGATTATTCTATCACATATGCTTCTGTAGTATCTAGTAAGTGCTAACAAAATTAGATATATAATTATTTCCTCCTGATAGAAAAATCTAAGAGAAAGAACTTTGAAAACTGAAAGTATCTCCAGACTCTAGCATATATTCTGGTGCTTAATTGGAATGTAAATATTTGTTATATCAATAATACCTATATTTATGTTATTCAAATTCAGACTGATAAAGTATGCAAACTATGTACTTTCAAATATCCTCTTTTCAATTCTTGCTTACAAATTTTGAAAGTAATCCTCTTTTCAATTCTTGCTTACAAATTTTGAAAGTAAGTATATTAATATTTATTAATATTAATGCCTTAACATTCATATTCATTCTTAATTAGGGTAAACAGTCTCCTATTTGTTCATCTTGCCTTAGGCTTACCCTTCCCCCTTTCAGTCTCTACTTTATAGCCAAGAGCTATTCCAAAATCAAAAGTCTGATTATGTTCCTCCTTTGCTTAAATTATGTTCCTCTCTTGCTTAAGTCTCTGTAATGACCATGCATGTCCCTCATAAAGTTCAAATTCTTTGCCATGGCTTGCCAGATCTTCCATTCTAGCCCCTACAAATCTCTTCAGTCTCATCTCTCTGAATTCTCAACTCTAGCTAACTAAAACCCCTCAAATGTCATTTTGCACTCTATGCCTGTCTTCACTTGTTTTAGTTTCCTTTTTAGCATGAATCTTTTTGAATGTTGCTTATTCTATACCTGTTTTGTAAATATCTCCTATCATCTCCTTTCAGTTCTTTGGTGTCCTTTCAGGTTGGGGATTGGCTTAAATGTCAACTAGCCCTATATGCCCTTCCTGACCGACTCTACACTCTCTCCTCCTGTAACATAAGGTTGCTGTCTTTCCTCTGGTGGCCATCACTAGTTTTGCCCCTGTCATACAACTCTCCCAGGTTCATTTTTATTTCCTATTTACCTGTGTGCATATTTCATGAAACTTTAGAATCTTTAAGTTCTTAAATAATCCGATTTATCATAGTGTCTCCAGAACCTGGCATAGCAGGTATTAAGTAAATAGTTGTTGAGTGAATGAATGTAAATTATTATTCAGAATGTAGATTCACCCAGAATATTAAGATCAATGTGAAATCTTAGAAAATATAAATCTCAAGCTGGTTCCATATATTCTAAGTGAGAAAGACTCAAGTCAAAGATGATTCTGAGGATTTGGCTAGAAGAAAGGAGTTTTACTCAGAGAAAAAGGAACATTCATGGAGAATCAGACCTTAGGAAATCAAATCTGGCTTAGTAAGTCCTAATTGTTTTAGAGTGAAAACCTGATACCCCCCAGACAAGCCAAGTAAGTATGTGTTGGCTTTCTTTATTACAAAGGAAAGAAGACAGATCTGCAAAGGCGGAAACAAAGATTACATGCAACCTGAATTGAGTATATGAACTTGAACAAGTCATTCCCTGTCTTTTGTCCTGTTTCAGCCACAAAATAAAAGGAAAGTTTAATTTTTCTCCAGGGTTTCTGATGACTGATTTGTGTTTAATGAGTAAGAGAACAGTCCTCATCTGCTATTATCTACTATTCAAAATCCCTTTCAAGGTTTGTCATTTTCCCTTCTGAGGCATTCTCTACAAAACAAAAATTTTGGTTTATAAAATGAAAAAAAGTAATCATATCACTGATTATTTATAAATTCTAACAATGCACATATATCTCTTTGATGCTCCAGCTTAGGCATGGACCTACATCTGATCGATCAGAAAATTTGTCTTCTCCCCATCAGATTCATCCATGACTCAGGCCAGGCCAATGAGCTTCAGCTTAGGACTTTGGCCAGGTTGATTAGAAAACAGATGTTTTCTTCCCACCAGTCATTCCAGGCTGGTAGAATATAAGCTTCAAAGGGTAGGTTTGTGCAAATGATAAAAGCCAATCTGTAAAGAAAGATGATACAAAGGAGAGCAGGGCAAGGAGAGAGGAGGAGAATAAGGTCTACTCCTGATACTACTGCTTAGTCCCTGGGTTTAGTCAAATGCTGGTGTTATCTTGTGGTTATACAGTTTTCAGTTATTGCGAGTTAGCTTACTTTGACCTTAATAGCCCTATTATATTAAATTTAGGCTTTTAGGTGAATCTCTTAACATCTATGTGAGGTTACCATGTAATAGTGGGAAAAAATGCCACTTCTTTCAAGGTTGTTAAAATAACGCATGAGAAATTGAATAGCATAATATGTTGATGTAAACCAAGCTTTTTAAAATGCTACCTTCTTTCCTTTCTTGTCTGAATATATATAATGCTGGTGGTTCTATTATCCTTCCCATGGTAAGCCAAATTACTGTCTACATTATCAAACAAGTAAATTTCCAGGACAGAATTTGTGGTTAAAGTGTAGGGTGAAAAGTTTATGTGAAAAAAGAAAAGTTTCACAAACTGGAGATGTGGTTAGGTCCTACAGTATTGTAATCCTGATGGTCTGTTGCTGAATGCTCTTTATATTTACTATCATATCTAATCTTCACAATAATCCTACGAAGTCTTCTATTATGGCTGTCTTTACATGATAAAACTACATTAGTTTCCTTACCTTTTCCAGCTTTTAGATCCTGCTGGCATTCCTTGGTCTCATGGTTTTACATCAACCTGATTTTTGCTTCTGTCATTTCTCTGACGCTGAGCCTCTTGCCTACCACTTATAAGGAATGTTGTGATTACACTGGGCTCACCCAGATAATCAAGGATAATCATCCTATCTTAAGACCCTTAATTCAATCACTTCTACAATGTCCCTTTTGGCATGTAAGGCAACATATTCACAGGTTCCAGGGATTAGTATGTGGACATCTTGGATAGGAGGCATTACTGACATACTGTGTAAGTCAATCCTTATAGAAATTAAAGGGCATGTTCAAAGCTACATAGATGGTTACTATGAAGGCTGGGTTTCAATTTCATTGAGGACTGTTTGATTCCAAAGTGTACACTCTTATCTACCATCTCTGTGACTTGAAGACACTGCTTTATGGCATACTCCCTGATGCCATAAAAATATAGAAAACTTAATGTGGATTTACTCTATTGTCAGTCTCAGAAATCGTTTGTTTGGTCCTGCCTGAAGCCTTTTTCTCAGTCATAAGCTGCAGAAAAGTGAATTTGTTGCGTGGAAAAGTGCATCTGTGTGCTTCCTCCAGGCAGTTGCAAGACATTTGTGTCCTTATGATTTACATTGTATACAAATCTTGGCATCCAGTTGGTTTCCTGTTGGCGAAATAACTTTGCTATAGACATCATTCTTATCTTAAATGTTTACAAATATCAGTCAGTCAACAAGCATTTATCGAGTGCCTAAAAAAGCACTTCATATAAATCAACGTGTTATAACTCAATAAGATAATCACTCAAATGTCACCAATAAGAGTACCATTCCTCAGATGAAAATTTTCAGAAATGTACAGATTGTGAAAGTCCAAAAGATAGAGTTACTCCATGGCCAAATTATCCTTAAGGACGTGCAACATTAAAAGAGCCTTCGATGACTCTGTCCCTATCCATCCATCCATCTATCTATCCATCCATCTATCCATCCATCATCTGTCTACTTACCTACATATCCATCCATCCCCAAATACACACACACACACACACACACACACACACACGTGTGCATATATAAAATATTTTCAGTGAATCAGCACTTTAGTTTTATTTTTAATTTTTATATAGAACACCCAGCAAAGTGATATGACCACAGTCAGTAAATAATTCAAAAAATATTCACCCAAATAGCACCTATTATGAGTTGGACTCCAAAGTACAAAAATGCTCTCTAACACTGAAGACTTCACAGTCCTAGACAGAGATCAAAATTTTGAATTACATTACTGAAGGTATTATATGCTTATTTAACGGCTCTTTTACACAGTATCCAATACGACGAGAATGTTCTCTCCAACCTCTTTTTCTAGTTAACTCATATCAATGCTTCAGGTGTCACCTTCTCTAAAGCAGTCTATTTTTAATACAACATAGATGTCCTATTTACATGATTCCAGAGCACTCAATACTTGCCTTTATAGTGACACAAATGACCAAATTATTTTGCAATTGATTTGTGTTTTCTACTCTACCAGGACCTCCATGAAGTCAAAACTATGTCTTACCTACTGTTTCCCAGTCCCCAACCTAGAGGCCAACTCATATTAAAGAGAAAGTGCTATGTGAGCTAGAAGATAAAAGGTCTAATACTGAGTAGAGGCATTTGAAAAATGAGTTTCCTGCGGTGATGCAACTTTCAATGCAAGTACTACTCAGAACTATATTACTGCTTCCCCTAGTTGTAAAAGCTCCTCTCTGTTACTGAGATTAGTTCAGAATGAGGAAATCAATGCTTTCCTTAAATGGAAGCATATAGATTGTATGTGTAATTCCTCATGGGTAGAAGTGAAAACAGTAAGGATCACAGCCCAGGAAAAAACGAAGCTTCTGAAATCAGCAAGACTCTACTGTATGTAGAAAATATCACTGGCAGCTGCATGGCAGCCCTCACTCCTTATGGATTTGGATTTGGAGAGCCAAGGGAATCCGCACAGGTAAGCTCCAACTATTCCAGTTCTGGGTGTCTAAATGCACTTCTAATACGACATTCTCTATCCCTGATTAAAGAAATTACAAATTTACTATAACTGCCTTGTAGAGTGTGTGTATGTGTGTGTGTGTGTGTGCGCGCACGTGCAGGTGTGTGTCTGGTGAGAAGGAGAGAGGAGGCACTGTTTGGTCTCTGTCTGCCAATTTGGAATGATGCAGAAAGTCAGGGGAAGTTTTACAAAGGAAATAACATTTGTACAAGAGATTCTATAGAAGGCTAGAATTTTTCCCAGTGTAGGACTAGCTACAAGAGCCTTTGAAGTGAAAGGAAAATGTATAAAACCACAGTGAGTTTGGGGAAAAGCGGACAAAAAAAAATGTCTGGAGCATAAAATGAAATTGGAGCTGGTAGGTGGAAAATATTGGAAGGTAAGTTTGGAGAGGTACATTGACTCTTGACATTGAATGGCCTTGAATGCCAGTTTAAAAAGTAAATATCAGCAGGAAATGGCATAAAATCAGTTTTAATGGAGTAATTGTTTAATAAACTAATCAGTATTATCATTTAGGGGTGAATGTTGTTTTGTGGGTTCTTCATGCCCTTTTAGGTCTAGCTACTTCATCTTTGTCAGAATACGGTCATTGCAAATTTCTATGCCAAAATATTCATGAGCACCTTCACAGTAAGACAATAAAATTATTCAGGAGTAAGTTAAAGAGGTACCTCATTCATGAGATGAGTCCAAATTCTCACTCGTTAAATCTTCACTAGTTGTCTATTTCAAATTTCGGAAACATCATAATTTATATTAGAGTTAATCTTGTTTATGTCTGCCTCTCCTACTAGAATAAAAACTCCTTGATCATGAAAGATACGTCTAATTTCACACAACTCCCACAACAACAGTAATAATAATAACTGTAGCCAATAAGTATATGTTTACTATGAGATAGAAACTTCTCCAAGCAGAATACAAGGATTCGGTCTTTCCATACTTTGAGATGATGAAAATTTGTCATAGCGAGAAACAAGTTTGTATGCCTTGTATGTATCAGAATTTTCAATTAGAAATTCTGGATCTGGTGTCTTTGCTGTTAAACATACGCAATACTGCTCCTTTACTGAAACTAAGTATGGCACTTTGTGTAATTTAATTCTACTACTACTATTTTCTTTTTACCCAGAGTTTTACTTCAAAAATATACTCCATTAATTTATGAAATCAACAAATATTTATTAAGGTACTTTATTTTTGCTTAGGGTTATGCACTAAACCAGGGTGTCAGTCAGAATGTCACTTACAAGTACACTTTACTCATTTATAGCAGTTATAAATCTCCAGATTATGTCTTCATAGTTTTTAATGACTGATGTAAACCTGAAGCAGTGTTGATTATTTTAGTGCATTGATTCATCCTTTTAGACTTGTTACTGACAAGCAGCATTATGAAGAAAATGAATTTTAGTAAGAGTTGAGTGGTTGGGAAATTTCAACAAATGACTTTAGACAAATGATTTCCTTGTTTATCAGAGTAGATATATCAGAATCCAAACCAGTGAGAAATTCTTACATTACAGGAGGGAATACTTTTAGGCCCAGGAGCAAGCCTGTGATGCAACAAATGTTGACATTTGAATTCATCATGTTACAACAGTTTGGAAAATAGCTGCTTACCTATAAAAGTTAAATTTACTCTTTTATCCATTCACATGAATTACTTGAGTCATGTCAATTTGTTTCTCATGTTTCCAGTGCAGTACCACAAATAAGCTCTTATTTTTTTCTCCTGATTTAACATTTAGATTTGAATGTTTTATATTCATTTCTTAATATGGCATTAAATGAAATGCAGAAATACTGGTAACTAAAAACAGTTGTCCTTCTGATGTACAGAAGGTGAAGGATTCAAAACATGAGGCTGCTACTTTGGACCCATTAAATGTTCAACATTCAATAGCTATTTAATTTCACCAATGTAGCTAGTTAATGACTAGTTCTTCCTAGACTAGCTTTCCAAAGGTCCATTACAACATTTTTTGTGGTCTTCTGTACTATGGTTCTCTCTAATATGACAGCCAATCAAATAGTGTCCAGTTAAGGCAACAAGCAGATATGTTAAATATTTTCAAAAAAAGTGCGAACATGTTTTACACATTTAAAAAATAACAATATTAAAATATACTAAATAAATACATAATCACATGCCCTAAGTTTCCATTTTTTAGATCGCATATTCACATAAAAGCACCAGTTTGTACAGTGAGTTGATCTCTCACTTTGCAATTCCTGTATTTTCTACTAATTCTTTTCATTTATTTATTTTTTCCCTTGCATTTTTCCTAATGTTTCTCGGTTTGCATGGGACATTTTAAAAGTTCACAATACTTTTACTTCAGCCTGTTCTCAACTGATACTTAGAATGTAGATTATATTTGCTTGACATTATCATATTTGCCAGTGGTGATATGAGATAGCATTGTCTCAATAACAAACTGAAAGCTTAAAGGAGATGCTATGGGAGAACAAACATACTTTGCTATAAACTGGCAACAAGCAGCTAAGGTAATATACAGTAAGTGTTACATATTTTATTTCAAATCATCAGATAACATTGTCTCTGCTATTTCACATGTAAATGATAAAATGAAAAAAATATATAGCTAAGATGTCTGCCTAAATTAAAAATACATGTAGACATTAATGGAAATTACATTTTCTGAATCATAATTAAAATATATATATATAATTTTATTTCCAATGACATTCCCAAGATATTATGTGATATTCAGTCAAGCTTTTTTTTTTTTTTTTGAGACGAAATCTCACTCTGTGGCCCAGGCTGGAGTGCAGTGGCGCGATCTCAGCTCACTGCAAGCTCCGCCTCCCAGGTTCACGCCATTCTCCTGCCCCAGCCTCCCGAGTAGCTGGGACTACAGGCGCCCACCACCTCGCCTGGCTAGTTTTTTGTATTTTTTAGTAGAGACGGGGTTTCACCGTGTTAGCCAGGATGGTCTCGATCTCCTGACCTCGTGATCCGCCCGTCTTGGCCTCCCAAAGTGCTGGGATTACAGGCTTGAGCCACCGTGCCCGGCCTCAGTCAAGCATTTTAATATTCTGTGAACAAGTGCAAACACCAACAATACCTCTTGAACAACCTGCTAGATGTTATTCATCACTTAAGTAAAGAATACTATCCTTTCTGTTGTATTGGTACTCAGCTAAGTTATACAAATCCATAGGAGCTTCCAGAGAATATATAAATTATTAAATCAGAAAATAATCTAGATTTCCCTAGGTTTATGTCAAAATCCATAATTTTGCAATTATGGTTATTGCAACTTGAAGGATATGTGAACAACAAAAGAAAATACCATCTGCCATTAACATTATTAAATTAACTCTAAAGAAACGTGTATTTTAAAATTAACTCCCAGATAAAACTAACAGGTTCTAGTAACCTTGACAATTATTAATACTTGATTTTAAAATGTATCAAAAAACATAATTGATATATGACTCATTTTTAAACGTGCATGCTGCAAATTTGGCAAACCTAACGCTTTGGTGCATAAAGGAAACAAAACGTCATCCATTCAAATTCTAGAACAAAAATAAATCATTTATTTCCATATTTCTATGGAATAAGGTAGAAACCACATACAAGAATAATGAATTTCAGAGATATGTTCAGTTTTTTTCATGAAGTACTAATAAGTTTAAAGAACATAAGCTCTAAGCAAATTACATTGATTATAGAACTCACTGGTTGATAGTTCCTGTTAGGTTAGTTTCCCTATCTTTCCTCTTTCCTTTTACTCATACGAACCTTTGTTTTCCTTTCAGATTTAATTCATGACTGACACAAACATTGACTATAATCCAAATAATCTTTTTTTCACTTTGCAAATTGAACTGTTTAAACTTATTGTTCAGTGAGCACAAATAAAAATAAAATCTTTATCTCAGTGCTTTATCTGTAGGAAAACAACAGAATATTCCAATCACCGTAAGTAATTTTTCCAGCTTTAAGAACTAGAGTGTCAGAATAAACACAGAATTTCTGCTTTCAAAAATTACATAATTATTAAGAAATGCAGTGCCACTTACCAGTCAGTTTACATCTTAGCATCCATCTCCAAGGAAAACGGACACTAAAAAAATAAAAATATACAAACTCAGCATTTCATAGTAAACTTCAAAATCATATTATATTTTTATAGCTACATTAACTCAGCTATGATTTAAATATATGGCATTCAGACAAAATGCATTTCAATCACTCTAGGCAATTTGATTATTTGGAATGACCAAGATTCTCCATAGATAGGCAAATCTGTACAAACACATCTTCAAAATATATGACAAAGGAGTAAACGGTTTGAAGGCATCAACTAGGGTTAAAGTGCATTAAAGAGAAAAAATAGTTCTAATTAGAGTCTCCGACTACTTAATTGTCTACTCAGATGTGATAAAAGTCTATTGTAGCCTTATGTCATGACAGGAGGACTACTGACACACTTCTCTCTAAAAGGGTAGATAGCAAATGTATTAGACGTTACAGGCATGCAGTCTCTTTCCCAAGTACTGAACTATGGTTGTATGTCAGTAAATGGGTGTGTCTGTGTTCCAATTAAACATTCCTGACAAAAATAGAAAGTTCACTAGGATTTGGCTTCAGGCCAGTTTGCTGACTCCCAGCAAAACACACTGAGAATTTCAACTCAAAAATATCAGTCTTAATACTTGGTGGACAATAAAGTATAGAGAATCACAGGAACTGAATTATTAGAGCCCTTAGCTTCAGAATAATCTATGTGATTTAAAATATCCTAAAAATCCTGTAGAGTTCTCAGCCCAGAATGATGACATATGAGATGGAGAATAATTATTTATAAATCTTAAAAACATAAAGTACCTATGAGATATATAACTAAAGAAAAAAATGAGACATTCTACAGTTAGAGAGTTACACGGTGGTTATGGAAGTGATTACTCTATTTACAATAACTTAAAGTGACATATGTTTATGTATATTCTATTCTTATTATTTGTAGATTTGATATTTGTAAACTTCAGATTAGCTAAAATTTATTTGTAACCACCAAATCAATACTTGTGGCACTTTTGAGGTCATTTGTGCGTACATGCAGAATGGCAAAAATTCTGAATTATCCAACAATGTATCTTCCCTGAGGCTGAACAAGGCAATGGTTGACCTTCTTGTTTCAGCTCTCATACTGGACACAAGTGTCCCTTTCATGACCATGAAAGGGTCATGAAAGGGTCTATTTAGCATCACACTTTTCTCATTTTTTGTGTTTTTGTTGATAATTTTACTGTTAAAAGTGGCTCCCAAGTGCAGTGCTGAAATGCTTTATCCCACTCTGGGCACAAGGAGCCTGTGATGTGCCTTCTGGAGAAAATGTGTGTGGTAGGTAAGCTTTGTTCAGGCACCAAGTATAGTGCTAGGTACCGTAAGTGCAATGCCCATGAATCAACAATATATACTAATTAAGATATCCTTACACATAAAACAAAATTATGTACGTCAGCTGACAACAATGTTGTAATCTCCGGCTGGCAGGAACCTAGTCCTATATTTCCCACAGGAGCAATGGTTCAGTATGTGCTAATTCATGGTGACTTCATAGCACATAACTACTACAAATAGATTTGACTGTGAATATGTGTATGTGTGTATGTACATCTATAAATGTGTGTATAACATATATCTCCCTTAGAATAGTATATTAACTACATTTCCTAATAGTCCCCAATTACCAATAAATTGTTTGAAAAAGCCACCGCTTTTTCTAATGAAAGACTTCTATAGATGATGGATCTTCTATAAGATGATGATGGACAATGTTCTTCACTGTATTATTCATTCACAATCACTAGAAAGTGCTGGATATTTCAGATATTTTTAAAAGATACTTCTTCTATTATAACATTTAAATGAATTGGACTGAAACCATGAAATTCAGTGGGAAAAAAAAGCTGAATGAATAACTTATTTGTAAAGTTATTTATTTATTCTAAACTTGTTTATAAAGCTACCTTTTATAAATAACAGTTATAAATCAGCAAAACACCTCTTTAAAATGAGGATTATGGACAGGTTTAATGATTAGTGTGAGGAGCAACTGTTTATACCTACAATGCCACTTCCTCACTAAATACCTCTTCGTTTTTTTGAACTCACAATACCTATACCTCATTACTGTAGACTCCATTGTAATAATCGTTTTACCTTTCCTTGGCTTTGACCTCTTCTTAACCCCTACTCTGGTGTCTGATGCATAAGCAGTTCTCAGTGCTCTTAGTGAACTACAATTATGGAATAGTTAGGTGTCACCACATCACAGTGCAGCTTCACGGGCATTTTATGTAGACGTATATATGTATACATAATTCATAATATTTAAAATGCAATATTTATCTCAGTATAAACTACCTCACACCAATTAGTTTAACTCATACTCCCTGGGGATTTCTTTTTAAAATTTCAAATCTTCACCTCAGTCTAAGCCCAGCCTAGAATCGTAGACAAAGTGTTGACTTTGGTTAAATAGCAATTCTGGCTCTGCTACTTACTAATCGCATAACATCCAAAAAGTTATACAACTTTTCTAAATTTCAGTTTCTTTGTATTTTAAGTGTGTGTAGAATAACACCCCTCTTGAGATAGTTATGAGGAGTGTACCAGATCTTATATGTTAAAATGCCTGACATGTAGGATCCACTTTGCACATGTAAGTTTTCTTTCTTCCAAGGTTGTACTTATGTGCATATCTTGAAATAGTTCAACAATAAATTTGCGTGTTGTTTTTAATTTTCAGAAGTGTAGGAATCTGGATGCAGCTGGAAGGTTGTGAGTTATCAAAAAAAAGCCTCTGCTATAGGCAATAATTTTTAATGTTAATTAACTCCATCTGGAAGGAAAAGCAGGTGTTGAAATTGATCACTTAAGTACGGAAAGCAAGGCTGTTTACTAAACTCTCCTTAAATTAATTTGGCTGAACTTGTGGTTAAATTGCTTTCAAGTCACTTTTCTATAAATGTCTTATACCAAATGCTGAAATTGGAAAAAAGACATAGACCAAGCAGATTTTAATGAAATGTAACAAATTGGACTGAAAGGTCACCTAACAATAAAAATTACATTTTAAAAATGAGTGAACAGGCAACCTACAGAATGGGAGAAAATTTTTGCAATCTACTCATCTGACAAAGGGCTAATATCCAGAATCTACAAAGAACTCAAACA
>NW_012114921.1:2066353-2072628 GCF_000951035.1 Colobus angolensis palliatus | reverse complement strand
CTTCAACAGCAGATGGAATTTGAACAAAAATCTAGGGAATTTCCGCATGTGGGCCACAAATTATTTGCATCAGATTAATGTGGTTTGTCCAAGAAAAGTTAAGTTTTGGGCTCTTGGCCAAACCTATTGAGTCCAATTTGCCACCTAGAAATCAGCATTTTAACCACCACCCCGTTGATTTTTATTCTTACTGAAACTTAATCCTTGTTCTAAGAACAGAGAAACATCAGATCACACTAATAGTGACACAGGGCCCTGGATCTATGACAAATAGGAATAGTAGTATTGTGAGAAGGTAAAATATAACAGAGAAACTTAGAAAATATCACTAAGAATAGGCATGCCCAAGTTAAAACTATACATACATACACACACACACACACACACACATACACCATCTAATAAAATATTGACATAGTGGTAGCATTCATTTAATTGTTTTGCCTTCTGCCATTCCCTAACTCTTCAATAGAAAGCCCAGGTCCCTTAAACTTTTTTTTCAAGTCTCTCCATAGACTCAAATCTCTCTATAGCCTGAGTTGATTGTCCGTTCCTTGTCCAGACCATGATTTGAAAGCAGGAACCTCAGCATCATCCAGAATACCAGAATCAGAAACTCTGGGGGTGGAGCAAAGTGATCTGTGGTGTAGCAGTGCCTCCAGGTGATTGTGATGCACCCAAAAGCTTGAGAAGCATTGTGCATTCATCATGGTTCAACATAGTTTAGTCAACTGCTGTGAAAAAAGGCATGAGGATGAGACTGTAATGTAGGAAACATCATAATTGGGTTTCTTGTATCCCTGTCAAATAGAAAAAGAGATTGCCAGAGCCTGCTAGTGTCTCCAACCATGAAATAAGCAACACTTATTGAATATTTACTACATGTCAGTGCTCTTCTGAGTTTTACATGTATTGCCCAATTAATCTGTATACAACATAATATGGGTTTAAATATTATTATCATTTCACATAATGAAACTGAGGCACAGAGAAATAAAGTGACAACCCCAAAGCTACACAACTGCTAAGGAATAGTACCAAGAATTGAACTGGGACAGTCTGGCTCTAGAGCAAATGATTTTTATCACTCTTAAACTCTTAGGAAATGTCATCAACTCTCACCACCTGAAGAATTCTTACCCTTAGTTAAGACAGACAATAATCAATTTTAGGAAACGAGTAGGACTGATTAACTCAGAATATTTTCAAGATTATGTTGATGACTTTTTTCAACATTTCTCCTTCTTTTGACCTCTTAAAGTGTGACTATCTTAGGCTTCTATTCAAACATCACTTTACTAGAAAAGCCTTTGGTTATGTGAACATGAAGCAAAATATAGTGTATCAGAGCCTAGGTTTTCTTATCTATAGACAGAAGATAACAGTAATATTATTTAACCATATGGAAATCATATGAAATAAGGCAATATATGTGAAAGTACATTTTTAAGTTTTAGAACATTAATTATATGGCTGTAATGTGGTGTCACAGTATTTTTTATATACAGGAGTTTGAGGACCTATTGATTAGACAGTGTCTACTTTAACTGACCTTTTATACCATATTTAGCACTATTTTTATAAACTATTTTCATGAAGTGCTTTTGTGTTAGCAATTCATTTATCAAACCCCAAATATCATCCTCCACTCCACAGTAAAATAATATTTTTTCAAACTTTCTTGACTAAAAATTAGCTTGAGGTGCTTTTAAGAAAGCTATATTCTATACTGTCTTTCTGTAAATTCTAATTATTTGGGGCTGGGGTGGGACCTAAATATAATATCTATATATTTTAAGAAAGATACCAAGTGATTATTATGATGAACTGAGTGTGGAAAATACTACAGTAAACTCTAAAATTATTTTAGATATTTAAAAATATAAAAAAAACCTTACACTCTTATTTAATAGTAGCATAAAGTTTATTTTTGGATGTAAGTATGCTTATTTGTTTATATACAAATGAGGATATGCATAAGAATGTTCTGTTCTAAGAAACACTGCCTATTATTGTGTTAAAATTGCCTACAGTATTCAGCACAGTTAACATGTTTTACAGTTTGTAGCCTAGGAACAATAGGCTACACAATATAGCCTAGGTATGTTGTAGGCTATACCATCTAGGTTTGTGTAAGAATACTCTATGATGATTGCAAAAGGACAAAAATGCCTAAGGATTCTTTTCTCAGAACCCAACCCCGTTGTTAAGTGACATATAACTGTGTTTATCTGTCAAAATACTTATAGTTAAATAAAAACCAGGTTATCAGTTCTTTACCTCAATATATTTGTCAGTAATGGTAGAGGAGTAATCATTTCCTAAAAGGAAAATATATTTGAAGAAGGTATTCATTTGGATAGACTAGGTTATGATACAGTAATAAATTTGACCCTAAATCTCAATGGCTTAATACAGCAAGTATCTCTTGCTCAATCACTGTACATGTTTACTGAGGAGTAGAAGGGATTGGAAAAATGAGAATGAAGAAGCTACTCCATGTGGTTACTAAGGGAACCAGATCAAGTTTCTACCACCTTCCAGTTACAGGACTTAGAATTTGCCAGCTCTTTGATTATCAAGGTAGGGGAAGGGAGAGACTGAGAAACAGCACTTGAGTGTCTCACTGCCTCAAGCTGGAAATGACACATTTCAGTCCATAGTTCACTGGCGAAAACAGTCAAATGGCCCAGTCAAAAGGAAAGGGGGCTTGAAAGTATGGAGTGACATACGGAATATTACACAAGCCTTACTATCTCTGTCTCTGTCTACTTTAAGCCCAGTGAGTTTCCCAAATAATCACCTATCTTTAAACAATTTAGAGCTACCACGTAGTCTGGGGAAAAGATAGGCTTTAATTGAATTGATCTCTCTCTCTCACCCCAATAATTTGAAATTTACTTAAGGCTGTTAGTGGGTAATTCATTAAATTACAATGAGTATACATTAAAGGGCTAAGTTGTGTGATACATGCTTTGATTGCAAAAAGTGAACACGTTTTAGTGAGGCAGAGTTTCATGAAAGAAATTAGATAAATTAGAATCATAAGATTTAGAAAAAATCTGAAAATGTGCTGGTAGAGAAACCTTGAGAGGGTCGGGCGCGGTGGCTCACACCTGTAATCCCAGAACTTTGGGAGGCCGAGGCGGGCAGATCACAAGGTCAGAAGATCAAGACCATCCTGGCGAACATGGTGAAACCCTGTTTCTACTAAAAATAGAAAAAATTAGCCAGGCATGGTGGTGGGTGCCTGTAGTCCCAGCTACTCGGGAGGCTGAGGCAGGAGAATGGTGTGAACCTGGGAGGTGGAGGTTGCAGTGAGCCGAGATCGCGCCACTGCACTCCAGCCTGGGCGGCAGAGCCAGACTTTGCCTCAAAAAAAAAAAAAAAGAGAGAAACCTTGAGGGAACTATCAGAAGAAAATATAAGTCATGTTTGTGTTATTAAGATAATCATAGAAATGAGTACATGATTTACCAACACACTATGCCTCATCATTATAGGAAAGAAAAAAATTATTTTTGAGATCCATTCATATGCAAAGACTCTGCTAATGCTTTACCTATGTTATCTGTATTTCTTCACTGCCGAAAATCATTAGAGGCAAACATCATTCCCATTTTACAGATGAGATAAAAAACGTGAAGCAACTAGGCCAAGATAACACAATGAGTAAATAGCAAAACTAAGATTCAAACCTATGATTGGGGGGTCCATTGTTTGTGTGTAGGAATGTTTGTGCATTTTTCCCATTAAGTGATGCTATGTTAACCTAGACCCTCCCTCACTAACACGCTGCCTTTATGAGAGAGAAAGAATCTTTCTTCTATAAAACTGTATTAGTAATTTTGAATGAAGTCATAATCTAGTCATAGCCATACTCAGTGAGCCTGTGGTAACTTTATGTACATATAACATCTCTGTACTACAGGACCTTGGACATGTAAAACAAATAGGCAAGATCATCGAGGCATATTCCTTTGAACAGCCCTTCTCCGCCTTTTTCTTCTAAATTGCACAAGAATTGGCAGCTAATTAGCAGCTCATTAGCAACATTGATAAACCATGTGACAAAAACAAATGCTGGGTTAACAGAAGGGAGAGAACTTTTCAATGACTATGAAATAGGATATTGGGATAAAAACAATTTGCTGAAACTAGCTTCCTATGCTTCTCACTGTATTTTATGTTTTCTTCATTCATCCATTCAAATATTTATTTACTACTATGTTCAAGGCAATGTGGTAGTTTTGAGGATGAGAAAAAGGCTCAAACACAATCCCTTCCTTTAGGGAGCTCAGGATATATATAGTGAGATGATTAAGGAGTCTGTACAGTTCCTCTTTGTAAATGACCTTCATGAAGCCAGAAACAGATCTTTTTAGGTAAAACTTGGCATTATATTGGTGCTTCCCATACATGCACATCTGTGCAGCATCTGACTACACATTTGCTAGACTACTGTGAAAGTGGGCATGAAATCTATGGTTAAGAAACAAGGCAAAACATTTGATATGTATGAGAAGTGGATCTTAGACATGAGTTTGAGGTGTTTTGATGGACAAGTTTTCATGTAAACCTGAACTGCTTCTTTTCCAAGTAAAAGCATTTGATTATTTTCCACTTCCAAGAAGGTTCTAACTCCTTAAACTGATATACAAGGTTTTGGGCTTATCTTTCTTTTCTCTTTATGCTCTTCCCTCAATCTTTTGTGGATCTCAGAATGTGCCAGACTATATCACACTTGGGCTGCTTACTCCTTTTAGCTTGGCACCCTACTGACTCACTTTATCTTTATAATTCTTCCTCACACATCAAGATACAGGTAACCATCAAATGTAGAAAAAGAAAATCTTCCTTGAACTCCAGCTGAAGTTGCTTTGCTTTCTGCAGTCCCCACTATTCGCTTACATTGAACTCATCACACCATGTAAGAGATACCTTATTTGACCTCTATTTCTCCCTTTCAGTCTTTGAGATTCTCAAGAGCATAAGTTGCGTCATCTCTGTATTTTTGGTGGCTAACACTTTGCAAGGAAATAGTAGGAATTTAATGAACAGTTGATTAAGTGAACCAATAAATTTGTGTGCTATTTAGATCCAAATCTATGATGGGAATATATGAATGCTGCACTAATATGTTTCAATCACAGGAGAATCTGTGTTAAGCTATAAGCTTTTTTTTAAAAGATGTATAAACGTTTTCCTCTTCAGCAATTTTAATAAGATAGATAAGTAGACCATATAGAACAAATACTTATATAAATGTCGATTTTTAATGGTTGCTCTCAATATAGTTTGTATATGTTATGATCATATCTTAGTGACATGATTATATCTAGGAGATTCTACTAGAATTAGAGCCTCTTTAATCCTCTTCTTCCACAGATAGCAGCTACCTGAGAGTTCGTTACCACGCACCTTTGCAAAAAAGCTAAAACTTAAAAAAGTATAACATGCTTTCTCTGAACTTTCTTAAGTGCGGATAGAAAAGAAAAAATAAAAAGAGAGAAACAACTCCTAGGTTCAGACAACTAGAAGATGAATACAGCTTAGCAATGGAGCCTAAGACACGCGTGAGGCAAATAAGGAAGTTGAGCCATAAAATGAAAGATTGCTGTGACAATTAACCTGTGAGTACCACAGTGAGTCTACAGTTCTCTTACCTCCCAGTTCAGTGTTCTTTCCAATAAACCTCCTTTCTAATTTATATTTCTTATCTCAGGAGTAATCGTCTTCCCAGAATTGAGAGATAACTGTGGCTATAGGAGTCAGGCCAACTGATAGAAAAGCAGTTGTTTTGAATCTGATTTAAAGTGGCATCTAACTAGTAATCTTTGACACATCTTTTAACTCCCTCCTAATTTTTTAAATAATGACAGCTGAAAAGACAAAGGGCAGAAACTTTTGAGATTGCCAAAATGAGGAATCAGGTGGTCTTAATTTGATAGAGGCTGGTGCCTTGCCTCATGCGCCTTGCCTCATGAAGGAGATTGATTTTTCTTGCAAAAAGAAGGAAGATTCTTCGTATTGATATTACATTAACTCAGAGACTCAGGGTCCATTAAAAGAATAGAAAAACCAACTTTGTTTTTTTCTTTTTTTTTTTTTCTCTTTGTAAATTTGTTTGAGTTCTTTGTAGGTTCTGGATATCAGCCCTTTGTCAGATGAGTAGATTGCAAAAATTTTTCTCCCATTCTATAGGTTGCCTGTTCACTCTGATGGTAGTTTCTTTTGCTGTGCAGAAGCTCTTTAGTTTAATGAGATCCCATTTG
>NW_012114921.1:1956956-2065553 GCF_000951035.1 Colobus angolensis palliatus | reverse complement strand
ACCTGCACGTTATGCACATGTACCCTAGAACTTAAAGTATAATAAAAAAAAAAAAAAAAGAAAAACCAACTTTGGTTGTTTTGGTGGTGGTAGTTTCGAGTAACAGAAAGTAAAGCAGTAAAGAATGAGATATGATTCTATTTCAGTTTAGGAGAGCCATGCCAGATGAATTTCTATGCACATATGCACTTGCCTTCCAGATGTTAAACTGAGAAAATATTCCATTAGAATTAAAATATTCAGGCAGAAGATTTAAGAGCAATCTCCAGACCCTATCTGTCGGAAAATCTCACATCTATATATCTCTATCATTGGCTCTATTTGGAAGAAAAAAACAAAAGCTTAACAAAAAAGTATAATAAATTTTAAATATTCAAAAGACACATATTCTATGAAAACTAACAAATTTTAACAAAAAAGGGAACTTTTATTAAAAGTCAAAATTACATTACCTCTTTCACAAAGGATCAGAAAAATAAGTTTTTAAAAGTCAAAAGAAGAATGTTATTTTTTACTTTAAAAAAAAACCTCCTAAAACAATAGTCAAAAGTGTCAAACTCATTTAAAAAGAATGCATAAGACATAAAATTACCAGTCTCAAGGAGCCAGTGTGAAGATACAAGTCTAATCAATAATTTAGAGTACTGTCTAAGAAATGTTCTGAGAATACAGAAGAAAAGTAAAAATGTGGCTAAGATTAAAATAAGAGAAAGATAACAGAAGACAGAAAAATGACAGAAAATGTCAGTCTTAAAATTTCAGGAGAAATAAATGAAATTTTTGAAATATTTAACAATGATGAAATTGAAGCCATTTCTCAGGCAGCAAAACTATGAATATGTCTTTAAACATTTTGGCCTAAATTACATAGAAATGTTCCATACCAGGATGAGTTTTAAAGAAACAAAAATGTTGAATTTCAATGATAAAGATTTAAAAACACCCAAGCATTAAAATGGTATCTTGAAAAAATATGGAATTAGTTTGCTTTATGCTCTTGTGCATAATTTCGAAAATATGAATTTGTCACCATCCCCTGTGACAACAAATTTCAAAAATAATGGAACAAAATTTCAAGGATTTTGAGTCTTTATATGTATGTTCTTCCAAAGTTAATGAATATGGTGCAAATATATACTAACCTATATCAAGTAGTTAGGCTCTGAAAATGTATTTTTTTAAAGATAATTTAAAAACAGTTTTTGTCTAAGATAAAAATCAAGGAGAAAAATGAGTGGGAAATTATGTTATAAAAAGGCAAGTGAAAAGAAAGATATAAAATGAGTTTAACTTTTAAGTAAGTCTAAATTTTTAAATATGGGTATGTGATTATGAAACAAATTTAAATTTGTGTAATGTGTTTATAAAACACATTTAATATTAGAAATACTGAAAGATAAGCTATTTATTTAAATATATTTTATTAACATTGAGAGTTGGGCAGTTGATTAAAAACTAGAAATTCATTTCATTTGGACATTTGAAGTGGGTTTTAACTTATACAGTTATCTAATTATTAATATACACCACTATTGTAAAAAACACTTAGAAGGAGAAGGAAACACACACGCCTGTGTTTTTGTGCCTGTGTGTGTATATGACATTATATACACGTGGTCCTGACTTATCATAATTTGACTTATAGATTTCTTGACTTTTTGATGGTATGAAAGTGATAAGCATTCACCAGAAACTGTGCTTCCTGTTTTGAAATTTGTTCTTTTTCTGAAATTGTGATATCCAGAATTATACTCTCTCATGATGCTGGGCAGCGACAGTAAACCTCAGCTCCTAGTCAACCATGTGATCATGAAGGTAAAACACCAATACTGTACTGTACAGTGTAATGTATTCAATAAGTTACATGAGATATTCAATACTTCATTATAATATGGCTTTGTGTTAGATGATTTTGCCCAAGTGTAGGCTGATGTAAGTGTTCTGAGCACGTTTAAGATAGGACAGGCTAAACTATGATGTTTGGTAAGTTAGGTGTATTAAACTCATTCCCAATTTATGATATTTTCAAATTATGATGGGTTTATTGGGACTTAAGCCCACTAGACGTTCAGGAGCTTCTGTATAAGTGCTTATGAAATGTGATGTTTTATTTACTCATAAATGTTAGGAATTTACAATACAGACTATTCTCAGGATGGTAACACATGTCCAATTCTGGTTGATAGTAATCAGAGAAGGTTTACTTAAAAAGAAGAAATTTCAGCTGGTATTTGAAGGAGTAGTGCAAACTAAGATTGTACAGTGCAAGAAAAGTATCACAAGCTTCATGATATAAGTAACTTTGTAACAAACGGGCATTTATAGATCCATTTGATTTTCTTACTCCTAATATCCTTAAGCAAGTCATGCTGCCTTAGCCTTTAGAACATATTCCATCCATACATTCTTTGCTACCTCTAGTGCTACCTCTCTCTTCTAGTCTAAAACATCTCTTGCATGTACTATTGCAAATTAAAAAAAAAAAAAACTGTTTTACCTGTACACATCTAAACTCAGACTCATTGTGTCTGTTATCTCTCTGTGTGTTTGTTCCTGCAAAATTTTGAACAATTTATAGGCAAGTTACATGTTTCATAGCCTCTTATTTCCAAATATTTCAGCATATTTTTCCTAAGAATAATGATATTCTCTAACATAATAACCACACCACAACTTCAGTTAATTTTATATAGATACAACACTTTTGTCTAATTTATTGTTTGCATTCTAACGTTGTGATTATTCCCAGTAATGTTCTCTGTAAGCACTATTTCTCCTCCAGTATAGGGGCCAGAAGGAACATTACTTCTCATGTCTTTTTAGTCTTCTTAAATCAGAAATGTTACCACAACCTTCATTGACATTTATGTTACTTATATCTTTAAATAATTCAGTCCTCCATCCCCTCTCTTTAAAAAAAATAAAACATTCCTTCTTTAGGGTTTGTCTGAGAATTTTTTTCATGATGAGTTTCCGGTTTTGCATCAATGGCCAGGACACTATATAGGTGATATGCCTTTCTTAGGTTTGGCTGCACACAATGTCCATTGACTCTTCACTAGTAATTTTGGCTTTTGTAATATGGTAAAGGTTGTTGCTGCTTAATAGATATTTGCTTATTGATTATGCATAACCAAATATATATTTTACAGTTATGCAATTCAGACTATCAGGTTTTTTGTGGTCATATAAATTTCTACCATTGAATGCTGTTGTGTTTGTTGTGTTAGAGTATGGGTAGCTACCATGATTGAGATATTTTATTAACATTATTAACCCTGTTGTACTCTATTGTAGATACTATGGTGTGATATCCAGAGCTGCCTTTTGGGAATATGGCTCTTGTTGCCCCACCTGCTGGGGTGGGTTGCTGCTGATGGCTCAAAGCAATTCCTCCTTGGGAATTGCTCTTGGGGAGACAAATGTACCTAAATCAAGATTATGCTCCCTCTTAATGTATGTGATGGTGGGGTGGGGCAGGGCAGCCTCAAACTAATACTGGTGGATGAAGTGTTATACCAGTGAAGTGTTAACAAAATCCAGGTCTCTCTGCCTTAATTTCAGTTACTCTTAAGGACTAGACCAGCTCTAGAATTCTACCCATAACTTAGTGAGGCATCTGCAGCAACTTCTCCCTCCACCCAGTCTCACTTCCCTTACTTACCTTACATTCCTTCAAGGTGCTATTCCTAAAAAGCACCTTTCCACCCACTTTGTGAACCCCCCTCCATGAAAACCAACTTTGTGCTACAAGTAAATCTCTAGACAACTGAGCATCTGTTTTCTGAGTGAACTCAATCTAAGGCAGAAAGGAAGCATTCTATATGTGTGCATGTGCTTATTGATGAAACTAATATTGCAAAGCATAATTTATGCAGGATGTTCACATTCTTGATTGAAAATAAGTTCCTGTTGATAAGGTATTATCTATACTATTTTCAAGATCAACAGAGTAGAGTTTTACCTTCCTTGGTAGGTTTGAATAATAAAGGCAAATCTAATTTATCTAGGAAAATGAATAGATAGATAGATAGACAGATAGATAGATAGACAGACAAGTAAATGGGAGGTATTAAAGTTTCAAAGTATAAGCTTTCACTCCTATTTTATAACACGGCATGTGGAAACTGCATTGAATAAACCCCTTTCAACCTCTAAATGAGTAGAGTGATGCAAAGTTTTCTCATAAGCATATTTACGTATTTTCTCATCATCAAACAAGACTCAGATAGGTATCATACTTACCAAAGGGGGATATAAAGCTTGATGAGGTTAAACAACTAGTTCAAAGCTATGTGGCAGCAAGTTGTAGAACTGGGATTTGAACTGGTATAGTTGAGTTCAAAAATCTTAATCATTTACAATGTCACTACTTCAAAATATAATTTGCTAACTTCTTAAATTGCTGGAAGGAGGGGAAAGTTCAAATCTCATCAATAGTATTTGAATTCATAAATGATTACTTCCTCTGAAGAATCCAGATAAATATTCAATGTAGTATGAGAGCTCTGTAACCAGAGATAACTCGATTCAAACTTGAACTTTGCCTAAGTAGCTGAATGACTTTGGATAAATTACTTGCCCTATCTAAATCCCTAATTCTTCATCTAAAAATCAGAATGGTAATAATCTAGAGTTTTCTTCATCTAAAAATCAGAATAATCATCTAGAGTTTTTGTGGGGATAAAACATGTTGATGAATTAAAATGCTTATTAGCAGAGTACTTGGCACATAGTAAGCACTCAATAAATGTTAGTTGTTATCACCATACTTACCTAATCTAGGTAAAATTTGGAAAAATGTTATCGAAAGATTGTTTGATTCTCTGTTCTTTATTTGTATTAATATGATATTTACACATCTCAACAAATGACAAGGTATTTCAAGGTCAACCATTTAACAACAACTCATTAATTATATTATCCTTTTAGTAAATCATTATTGGAACAAATCATTAGGTGACCTTTTCTGGTTACCGCAATCCAATAAAACTTACATTAGCCAGTGTTTCAGGAACATTAGTCTAATGTGCTTTCAGAGATCACCTTCTCTGAGCAGTATAATAAGTTTGTGTGAAAAGCATAAAGCATGTAATACATAATAAAATTTGGACTTTAATGAACCATCTTGGCAAACTGACTAGTACTATAATTCAATAGTGAGCATTCCTTAATTAAAGAATTAAAAAAGTCAACAGTATGCCCTAAATGCTACAACTGATTACAGTTTCACTTATTTTCTATTTTTACTATATTCTCCTGATTTGTTAAGCAATAGACAGTGAATCTTAAGTGACCTTGGTAATGAAAATAAAGAATGGGTGCAACTGAAAAAGAGAGCACAATTAGCAAGTTGTGTAGCTTTCAATGGATACTTTTTTCCTGAAAATATTAGCGATTTTGATTTAAATGTGAACGTAAATTGACTCAGGTGTTTTTCTTAACTATATCTCTACTGGGTGTATAGTATTTTTTTAAAAAATCACTAACCCTCTGGACTACACTCAACTACATACCAAAGCTGAAATATTTCAGGAACATTAAGTCAGTAGATCATTTCATAGAATAACTTCACCACTTCTCTTCCTATAGCCTTTGAAACTAGTTTATTACAATTTATTGTAATAATGTGTTTAACTCTCCTTCAAGGCCCCATAAGTCTCTAAGGAGAAGAACTTTCCATAAATGTGTGTGTATTTTTCCTGATAGTGACTTAGAAGATATTAAATGTATGAATGCGGATGAAATGAACATACGACAGACCATACGATAAATAGCAAGTAAAAGTTCTTCATTTGGGTTAAAATATTTTCCTAACAATGTATTCTAATTTTCTGAACTATCCCCAGAAATGTTATCTGTTAGCATATTTTGACTACTTTTAGATGTCCTAAAAGGAACCATTATTTTTTACAATAATAAGAAACTTTTTATAAAACACTGTCAATTTAACTATGACGTGCCTTCATTACTAAGACAAATTCAAATTTTAGTGATATAAAATTTGGGAATAAATGCATCTTCGTATTAGTACTGCTTTTTTGGCTTTTATACTTTTATGTGAATACACTTCATGTAAAATTTTTCTTTTGCTAGAAGAAAATTTTAAAAGAATAAAACAAAAACTGTTTACTAGCCCTTAATTAAAAAAAAATGACTTAGAAAGAGGCCACTAAGGAGATTACAGATAAGTCTCTACTCTTTATTTATTTCTTTTTTTAAAGCTAGTTCTGGCAAGCAAAAATTGTCAAGAACATTTGTGGAAGAAATTGAACTTTCTATTTCAGTTAGACTCAGCCACTATTAGAGGAACTATTATTCCCTCCAAGGTTGGTATAAGGAGCAACAGCATGGAAACAACATTAGTAATAACTATTTCAAACCCCAGATGTTGTAGGTATTGTATAAGGGAAACAATTTCTTGCAGGAAAAAATAATTTTTAGGCAAATTTATTTAAGTTCATTTACATTGGTTGTAACTAACAATAGCTACAACTTGTGAACTGTCACTATTTTCTAAGCTAGCTATATATCAATGCTTTCTACAACAAAATAAATCATGTAAGCATAGATAATTCATAGAGACTTACAGTTTATTACTTATATTTTAAAGCAAATATAGAGAGATCTGCATATATTTAGAAGAGTTAGTATCTTTCTGTACTTTCGGTATCAGGAAACCAATTAATGGTGAATTTTGAAGGGAAGAATCACCTTTGGAAAATCCAATTTGCCTTGACTTTAGACCTTAGCTTAACAAAATTACGTTATAACCCACCAGCTGTTTTAGAAATTTTGGAGGTAATTTAGTGCATTACATTGAGATAAATAAATGTCTGAGCCACTGCTTCATTTTCTTTTACATAAAGTGGGCCTTATTTTAAAGGGCAGCATTCTGGTTTCATCCGTTTCCTTCATGAAGACAAGAGTTACTTTATCTAATTCCATGCTTTTTCATGATAAACCTTTGATAGCCAGGGCTTAAGTTAATAGTTGTGCAGCCTTCTCCAGAGTCATGTTTCTCATCTACAAAAAAGGGAGACCTTCTCGTCTCCAAGCAATATGATGGAAACGAAACAAAGTTATGAGGTCCACTAGGACCTTGCTCCCATCTCTAACCATCTTCTCTGTTAGCTGATCACAATGGCTAGTAGTCATGTAACTGAACCCTCAAAACTTTATCACGTTTTTTTTTTTTTTTCCTAGGAGTACCCACTAAATTGCCTAATTGTAAAAATCATGAGTTTTTAATTGAGGGATCTTTTTATTTTAATATTTGCTAATATTTGCCTTCTCGACAGTCCTTTGCAGTGGGCCTCTCCTGACTCTTGTCTTGCTAGTACATGTCTGTCCAGCAACCTCAAGTGAAAGTGTTGCTATCTATATTTGTCAGAAATTGAAATACTCATGAGTCACCTTTTATTAGCAGAGCCAATTATGTTGCCTCACAAGGACTTGACAATACTTTATAACTCTCACTCTGCATCCAGACATAGTGGGCTTTCTTACACCTTTTCTCTCCCCTGTGATAAACAAACCCAAGACGGGACTTGCCTTCTTGTTGTATGACCACACTAATGCTCACCAATTTCTTCAATTTGCAAATAGGTAAGCTTAATAGCCTGGCGATACCAGTCCCAATTTTGACTACCTGGCAGTGTAGATTAAATGAGATAATAAATACAAAGTGATATGAACAGTGTCTGGTCCATAGAGTGCTCTCAGTAAATGTTTGCTAATATAATTATCACTGGTAAGAGGATTTGAGTGTATACCATATCTCAGACCTATTAGATTCAAGGAAGCAAGATGAGAAAGTTCTACTTAGCCTTCCAAATATAAACCTTAGGTAGTTGCAAAGTTTACTAATGTCACTAATACTTCATTTCTCATCTGGCTTTTGTCTTTCAGAAGATAGTCCTTAAAAACATAGTCTTCTTAGCCTGGAACCTAAAAATAGGGAGATGGTAGAAATTTCAGACACCAAAAATTCTAAGAAGTCTTAACTATAGTGATTATTGTGGAATTCCAAACAAATATTTGGAAAAAGCATCCCTAGATTTTATTAGCAAATAAAGATTGCTGGGCTGGGCGCGGTGGCTCAAGCCTGTAATCCCAGCACTTTGGGAGGCCGAGACGGGTGGATCACGAGGTCAGGAGATCGAGACCATCCTGGCTAATACGGTGAAACCCCGTCTCTACTAAAAAATACAAAAAAGTAGCCGGGTGACGAGGCGGGCGCCTGTAGTCCCAGCTACTTGGGAGGCTGAGGCAGGAGAATGGCGTAAACCCTGGAGGCGGAGCTTGCAGTGAGCTGAGATCCGGCCACTGCACTCCAGCCTGGGCGGCAGAGCGAGACTCCGTCTCAAAAAAAAAAATAAAATAAAATAAAATAAATAAAGATTACTATGATCCATGGTAACTACTCAAAAGTTGCCAGACCACAGCTTAGTTTTCATAGTTAAGTTTTGATAAGAAAAAGAGGAAGGACTGATTAGGCATAACTTTGGGTGATGGTTCAAAAAGAAGTCACAACCAACTGGAACAAAAAATAAGACTTTGGCCAAACTCAGACTACATGTCTCTTGGTAGCGGAGAGACAATCTAAGAAACTGTAACAAGAGGTAAAGAAAGATGCCTACAAAACATACAGATTACATTTTTGCCTACAAACAATACTTGTTTCACCCCACATACATTTCCATAAAGTCATGATACAGTGAATCATCTGGTTGCCTCACTCCAGTATGAAAAACAGCCAAACTGAAAAGCTTCATCTCTGCTTAGGAACACGAGTAACAAACACAGACATGTCCGCTACCTATTTTTCATTGAAAGAGGCCCTGACCTGAACTGAGACATAATTAAACAATGAAATAAAATACTACGAGACTGGATGGTATGCATTTTTGGGGTTCTATGTATTACATATTTTTTATATATGGAGAGATAATCTCTATATATGCATATCTAAAGTTGGGAGTAGAAGAAAAGTGTATTTCAAGTGAAATAATATTCTAGAATAAAGGTTCCACTACTTACTAGCAATGTTGCCTTAAGCAGACCATTTAATGTTGCTGAGTTCCAGTTTACCTACCTGGAAAGTGAAAGTGTTATCAGTCATTCTTCTTACATTTAAATTGTTCTTTCAATCTGATACTTCAAATAGGGTAATGCATAAGAAAGACCAGTGTATGCTGAAACACAGCATGTGTATGGAAGGGCTTATTAACTGTAAAGTCATATGACAAACAGCAAAGTTAAACTTTCTAGATGGTGTTGCACCAAAGGTGCAGGCATCTATCTCTTCCCCAAACACTAACCTCATTTGTAGTACATAATTGCACAACTCAGAAAGAAACATGTTATGAAAATCCCAGGTGGTTTCTACTCACCTTCATGAGTTATTTCTACAGTTGCAACAGAAAATGAATTGTTAATGTGTGTACTGTAAATAATTGCATAAATAAAGACTGTGCCAAAGAAACAACCACTATCCATGCACATTTTACAACAGTCAATTCCAAGTGTAAAATGTTTGGCAACTTAAAGGAGGGAGTTGAACTTGTTAATTTTCTACCAAGAAGGTTAAATAGAAAGGAAGCAATTCAAACATATGTCAGCAACAGGGCTTCCTGGAATTTAAAATCCCCAAACAGCTGGTGGAGAGAGAGCCTACTGTTGGAGAAGCATCAGGGCTGGGGAGGAAGGGAAGAAAAGAAATGGGCAAGAGAAGGAACTACAGATGTTTTCCTAGAGACTTGTTCAATTTTTCTGTCAAAAACTTTTTCAATTAAGATTGGAACTTCTGCTACAATGCTACAGCTAACATTTTCTGAAGATCGATTTTATGTTAGACATGGGTAGAAATTTTATATGTGATTGTCTCATTTAATCTCCACAAACTGTGAAGTTAGTGCTATGATTCCCATTTTGTAATTAAATAAACTGAGTTTAGGGGCATTAAGCGATTTGACCAGGGTAATTTATAGAATCAGGATTCAAATCTATTGCCTGTCTGACTTTGCAGCTGGAATTCTTTGCATCACTTCAGAGCATACAAATACAGAAGAGTCAAAAGAGACCTTTAAATGCGTAAGAACTCTACACTTCTTGTGACACACATTCATGGCAAACCAATTGAGATGTATGTTATATTTTATATGAGGTTGAACCATATGAAATTACCAAAATTAGACCATCTTTGTCCACCACAATGACCGTTTTCTATAGTTCACCTTAATATATGCACTAAATCATTCTGCTTCTATGCTCCAATCCAAAATATGTTCTCTCCACTTCTAACACCTAGCCACTCCTTAGTCTCTTACTCTATTCTTCACCTGTCAAAAATTATCTCACCCTTTTCAGACTGAACTCAAATATCATTTCTTTCTTTAAGTCATCCCTCAACTTCTTTAATAAGATAATCTCAATGATCCTAAATAGGAAATGTTTTCTGGCTCCTTTTAAGGTTCTTGATCTGAACTCTTCTTAAAATATTTTTCTCTTTTGACTTAGAATTATCAATATTTTGGGCTTATATTTAATTATTTCAACAACATTACAATCTCCTTGAGAGGAAAGACCAAAATGTTCATCATATTTCAATCACTTAATACTGGAACCATAGTATAATAAAAATATATATTATCAATGACATCAAGTTTAAACTACGTATACCTGAATCTTATCACTCTTTGCATAGCTTTGAAATTATGTATTTACATATTGCACATTGAACTTTAGAACCCTAAATGCAGGAACTTTGTATTGCATATCTTTGAAGCATCTAAACCTGTCCCAGGGTCAAGTATATAATTTGTGTTCACAGAATACACATTCCATATACGAGGTGCTTCCTTGTCCCAGTCCCAACTGCACCCATTAACTAGGATAAAGTTAGCTTTGGTTCCTGTTTACTGACTTTGCATATACTCTGGCGCTATACGCAACCTCCCTTCATGTCTCCTACAGTGCTATGTGTTTCACCAGTTAGCTATCTAAGAAAGTCTTATAAACAGATGGCAATGGTCTTTATTCAATCTTTAAACTTTGGAGGCATAATTTTTCAAATAATACATTTTAGCCCATCATTATTAACTTGCCCACATACTTATCTGTGAGTGAGGACTCCATATCTCAATTCATGGCTTCTCAATTTTAAGAGTAATAATTAAATTGCCAGCATGTTAATGCTACAGATGTATAGCATTTTAAAAATAGGAAAAGACAATAGTACCCACAATGTTCCATGTATTTAATTAGACGTTTTGCATCTTAATTCACATAATACTTAAAATCATTCTATATGTGCCACACTGTTTAAGCCATGTTAACCATGGAATATTGGCATACAAGAAGGTAATAATGTAGTCAAGGCCATATAGTGAGCAGTTGGTAGAGCTGAAATCCACAGCATTTTTTCTGACTTTATAGTTCATTTTTCATTTACTTCATAATATTTTCTGAGGTAATACAACAAATTCCAAGAAAAAGGCTGACTCTAAACACTTTGAGTATTTTGATATCATTGTTTACTCTTTCAGTCATGTGTTCTCACACCACAGTCATTAAATAATCAGTATAATTATTAAGAATCAAAACACTGTGATAGAAGGGAAATAACCAACATTTTCTCTTTCCAGAAGGTGTCATAATAATTGCTACAAGAGTTTGCTTACACATTGTTTGCTATAATCATCAAAATAATACTTGGAAGTAAATACATACAACTATCTCCATCTGAATCTCAAATAAGCAAAGAAGAGCTCAGAACTTAATAACTCCCTTAGGTCAACAGCCAGTAAGTGAGAGAGTTTGCACACAGCTCCAGGTCTAAGTGACTTCAAATCCATGCTCTACCCCAGGAGGCCACGTGCTTGCTCTCTAAGAGCAATGAAAAATTCTTCACTATGGACAAGTGCACATTAGAAATTATTATGCAGTATAGTGAACCATCGGATATTCTATTCCCAATTCCAGGAATCTGCCCATCATAGGGAAAGGTTTTTAAAATTCTTTTGTATATTTACTTGCTTTGATTTTTTTTAAAAATCAAAGCCATTGCCTGCCTAACACAGCCAAATATTTTGCATAGAGATGTTAAGAACATTGACTGACTTGTAAAGATCCTGAGCAGTAAAAATTCTGAACATCAGAAATGGTAAACATTTATAATATATTTATTTTGTTACTTATTTCTCAGAATGCCTATATATCCAGGCAAAATGCTAAGTACTGATGCAATGGGCAGCTTTAATGTATGGAGTATGGATTTTCAAGGTCACCCTATGTAGTTCTGGATCTCAAATCTGGATTAGCATGAGAACCATTAGAGATTTTTGTAAAAATACAGCTTTTCAGGTCCTATGATTGATTTGGAATCTTTGGAATACAATACAGTTATAATAAATAATGGCTATAAAATGGATTTTGCCATTAACAATGACATGGAGGATCCATGTTATGTCATCTTTGCTGAGCTAGAACTGTACTTCCCAGAATTTTCTCCTTCCAAGCATGGTTTCTGCTTAGTTTGGACACATTTTACATGAGACTGGGAAGAAAGGAGAGAAGCAGCAAGCATCTTATTTTTACCCTTAAAAGGTCAGTACAGGACACAAGGTCCTGGTGCAGCTCACATATCTATGAGCTATATGCTAGCAGATTTAACCTTGGTGTTGTGAGGCAACAGCTAGGCCTAATGAATCTCAACTTTCTATTGCATTTCTTCATTCAGCCGCTTGGATTCCTGGACCAGGTGCAAATTATGCTCTGTGATGAAGGACATCAACAAGTTTCTTTTGCAGAATATCCCCAGAATTAAAATTGGAGTTTGGAGGTGGTAAGAAATCTAGAAGTTCCAGTTCAACTTTGAAGTTTCCAGTTGCTTCTGCTTTCAATACTTCATGTGTATATTCTATTCTGAATTGTCTACTGTATCGACTTTAAATGGCAACAAAAAGACAGTGGCATTGCATACATTGTGTAGCCAACTTCCACAAGTGCATATTTCAAATACCTATAATGTATCTGTTATATGTATTAGTATGTGTGTATATGTGTGTGAATGTATATATACATAAGCATGCATGCATACATACATAGAGATGAGGATAGAGCTATGTATGAGTATATATACACAGATATATATATATACATACAGTCATTCACTGTATAATGACATTTTGGTCAAAGATGGATTTGATATAAGATGGTGGCCCATAAGATTATAAAGCATTTTTACTGTAATTTTCTGTGTTTACATACACAAATACTTACCATTGTACTGTAATTGCCTGCAGTATTCAGTAGAGTAACACGCTTTATAGATTTGTAGCCTAGGAGCAATAGGTTATATCATACAGCCTAGGTGTGTAGTAGGCTAAACCTAACCATCTAGGTTAGTATATGTATACACTGTGATATTTGTAGCCCAATGAAATCACCAAATAATGCATTTCTCATAGTCAAATCTTTCAGTGATTCATGATTGTATACACAAATATATAAACATACATCCACCTATCCATCCATCCCTCCAGAAGCATCTTAATGGCTCTGCTATTCTGATGCAACCTTGAATGTCCTGGTTCATGAGAAATCTGGGTCAGTGGGGTAAGCTCATTGACACTGCTATTAAAGGAGTACATTAAAAACTCTTGAAACCATTTTGGCTTCACTTGTTCGGCTACTTATACATAAGAACTGTTAAATGTGGCATATTTCCCAAATACCTACTGTCAGCGCCTATTACAAATTCTCTGTCTTTTTTTTTTTTTTCTTTTGAGACAGTCTCACTCTATTGTCCAGGCTGGAGTGCAGTGGCGCAATCTCGGCTCACTGCAACCTCTGCCTCCTGTGTTCAAGCGACTCTCTTGCCTTAGCCTCCCAAGGAGCTGGGATTACAGGCATGTGCCACTATGCTCAGCTAATTTTTGTATTTTTAGTAGAGATGAGGTTTCACTATGTTGGCCAGGCTAGTCTTGAACTCCTGACCTCAGGTGATCCACCCATCTCTGCCTCCCAAAGTCTTGGGATTGCAGGTGCCTATTACAAATTCTTACAGGAAAGAAAGAATTCAAAAGTAAGAAATCTGTGAATGGTAGAGGTACTCCCAGACCCAGCACCCACAGCTAGTTTCCTCTCACATTTCTGTGGTCTTGAGCAACCAAAACAAAATGCAAGACCTACACTGAAACCTGAGTTCTGCTACCTGAGTTAGCTTGGTGACTTAGGGCAAAACACTCAGCTTTTCCAAATGTTTGTTTTTGATCTTTAGAACCACATGTTTTTGGAACCTCAAGAAGAGAGGCGTTTACCCGACTCACAGGTATTTCAGGGTACAAACCTATGGCTGGGCTCAGCTTTAAAAGATCTTATCTGAGATTCCTTGTAGAACAGAGTTCCATCAAAGCCAATCTAAAAGACGTATGTAGAAAGAATTATTCTTGCTGCACTTTAAGCAAATAATCAGGCCACGTATAAGACTAAAGTCTATTTTGTAAAGAACACAGCCCTATCATGATTTGTTTTTAACAGAAATTAGGACTAGAGAGAGGGAAATAAGGTTTCAAAACTTATCATCATTAGGTTCTAGACTCATTAGGTGTTTTTCAGTTTTCATCTACATTTTAGACTAACCTTGCTTATTCCTGTGAACCAATCAGCAATCTCCAGCTGCGGCAAAGACAAAACAAAACACGATGGGTAATGTAAAACTCTAGATCAATATTCTAGTTCTGAGCAATTATCCTGCAAATCTTGCCAGGTGATGGGAATAAATTGGATATCCATCACCCAGAGGTTTCCTTTTTGGGAGAGTAAGACAACAGAGACTAATCAAAGCCAAGCCCTATGCACTCAAATCTTAGCAAGCATAACTATAGGCACCAGTTATCTGGGCATGTCACAAGACATTCTTTTCTCTTTCTTGTTGAAGGAGGACTCAATTCTACAGCTTCACATTAGCATTCAGCTTATGATAAGGGGTCCATGAAACACCCCAACCCTGCCTGCCTAGCAAGACACATTTTTGTCACAAACTCAATTCCAAGCTTCATGTCAAACCCCTATGAAAGAAAACTGGATGTGAGGGATGCAGAGGCAGATGATAATGAAAGTTAAAAGGCACAGCACATTTGAGCATGATTAATTCCTGCCGATTAAGCCAAGTTTCCCATTTCATGGATAAAGGTCATGCTAGTATCCATGGCATAAATGAGGTCTAGGAAATTCAAAGACTACTGACAGCAGGGGAGATAGGGCGTATGTGGATAAGAGTGGATGTTCCCACCCTCTATGCCCCCATGTTAACATGGGTGAAAGCTGGGACTCAGGGATACAGGACGAGGAAACAAAGAGGAATGCCTCACTTTCCCTCCCTCTCATACCCTGGGTATTTACTAGGAAGAGAAAGGAACCAGGGATGTCTGCTCCCCTGTTTCTAGATGAGTAACCATTTGTCTTGTCTGTACCCCTTTGAATGCATCCTGAACCCCTGGGACTCCTCTGGAAAAAAAAAAAAAAAAGACTTCTTTTTTCCTTTTTCCTCCTCTGTCCTCTCTTCACTGATAGGTAATTCTGTCTCCATACTATGGTACACTTCTGTCAGATGCATCCTCCAAACTGGGAAGAGTTAATTTCCCAAACCTTAGACTAGTTGGCTTAGGATTGGGCTCAGGGGAAGGGAGCCCAGAAGCCTGACAGGCCAGCAAAAGGGTAAAAGTTTTTTTTTTTTATCAGTTCGAGGTTTTTGACCTCCCTCTCTCTGTGCAAACTGGTAAAAGGCCTTGGGATTTTTGAGCTGTCCTTACACTCCACTTCTTTCGTTTTGATACATGATTTCTAATAACTTGGTTTCTCTCTTCTTGCCTTTAGGCCATGAAATTCCAAATGGTCATATAACTGGAGCCTTAGACAATGGCCCCTTTTGCCCGGGACCCTTAGACAGGCCTCTTAGGGAGATCTGACTTCTGTTTTCCCAAAACAGGACCTCTTGTCAGCAGGAAGGTGTTAAAAGTGGTCTTCATACTTATCCTTACCTTTTTCTTAATGGTAGCTAAATGTACTTCTTTAAAGAAAGGAATGAGACAGTCAGATGCCTAGGCAGATAAAACCGGGTCCCTGGAGAATCTCTTGACCTGACTCACAAGTGTCTACATCAGACGCTTTTGTGCAGATGAGGGAACCTGTCCAGGACTTTGTCTGAGCATGCCCACAGGTGCACGGTGGCCGGAGCGGGGCAGGGTGCACGAGGAAGGGGAGGAGCCTGGCCTCTTCACTTCCGTGTGGTGGCCTGGGATTTAATCTGTGAGGTGGGGGGCCTGTTAGCAGGACCCACCTCACTTTGCTGATTTTTTTTTTTTTTTTAATCTTTTCACCCAGTAGAATCCTGCTATACTCACCCTTCAATGTGTCCATGTACCTAAGTTTTCCTGGTTGTGTAACAAGAACCCTGTTTTAGCGGAACTAAGGAGCAAAATGCTACAATATTGATCTCTTGCAATGTATTTACGAGAACTACATGAGAGAATATTGTAAAGTCCCATTCTAAAACACAGCTTAGCACATATTAAGTACTGAATAAATGGTAGCTATATTTTATAAGACATCCAGATTTACAAAATAAACACTGCCATGATTTGTTATAGTTTGAAAAAGAAAAAAAAACAAAACTAATTACACGTGAACATTTTTTTTAACCTGTAAACAAAAGTAGACAAGTGACAAGTAGCTGTTAGAAACTGTGCAGATAAGGTTCACAAATTCTTCACAATAATTATTTGCCTCTTTCAAGTTGAAAAGAAAGGAAATCTGTTTCCCAAATGTTTCACCCCCTTCCCCCATCCCCCATCTTTAACAATGCCTTATTTACTTGTTTTCTAATGACTTTCTGCTGCGTTTTTCATCAAGTTGTCTCATCTGGAACAGAACATATGTACTGCAGGCCCTAATTAAGGCTAACTAAAGTACCTCTTGCTTTCAGTTTAATCCAATCTGCCAGCAATCAAGAAAAATGACCCTGCAATGGCAGGCTGGGCCTCCACTTAAGCTGCTTTGCAGAAATGGGACAAAGAGCCCCACGTCAAGTGGGAGTCCGAAATGATACCTGATGAAAATGAAAAATGACAGACTCTCTCACATGAAAAAGTAAAGCTTCTTAATGGCAAATGGATGCTGACAAAGCTCAGGAAAGCCACAGAAACAGTATTTGGTGGAAATTGGAAAAAGAGAGTCCTTTGAAAGCAAGAAAACATATAACTTCCTGTTATATAATTTTCTATTCTGTACTCTGTACAGCTCTAAAATTAAATCAAATTGAAGACATATTATTTAATTTTGATTTACTTATGCCCCAACTTCACAACAAAATCAGTTAATATGGTTAATTAGTATGTCTTTTGTGACCCTTGTTTAAGCTCTAAGGAAATTTTGAGTCATTGCTTGGACACGCTCTGAGTGCTTCCTTCTTCTGGATAATGAGAACTATTTATTCAATTGCATGCTTCTCATAACCAACAATGAGACTCAGATACAGCAACCTACTTGGTCTGCGCCATTCTGCTCCCCTTAAAATCAATCATTATATATTTATCTTTACTTGGTGAGTCTGTGCGATGGTGTCTGGCAAGCAATCTCTGCAACAAACAGTCACAGTGTACCTGAAGAGCTGCTACAGGGACAGTTTCTTTTTTTCTCCTCTCTTTCTCTCTCTCTTTAGTTTGCCTTACTTATTTTTTTTCCTTCAACTTTTAAGTTCTAGGGTACATGTGCAGGATATGCAGATTTGTTGCATAGGTAAAAATGTGCCATGGCGGTTGCTGCACAGATCAACTCATCACCTTTGTATTAAGCCCAGTATGTATTAGCTATTCTTCCTGATACTCTCCCTCTGCTGCCCCCAACAGACCACAGTGTGTGGTGCTTCCCCCATCCATGTGTCCATGTGTTCTCATCGTTCAGCTCCCACTTACAAGTGAGAACATGCAGTGTTTTGTTTTTGTTGTTGTTGTTGTTCCTGTGTTAGTTTGCTGAAGATAACGGCTTCCAGCTCCATCCATGTCCCTGCAAAGAACATGATCTACTTCCCTTTTCATGGCTGCATAATATTCCATGGTGTGCATTTATACTTTCTTTATCTAGCCTATTATTGATGGTCATTTGGGTTGATATTGTGTCTTTGCTATTGTGAATAGTGCTGCAATGAACATACACGTGCATATATCTTTATAATAGAATGATTTATATTCCTTTGGGTATATATCCAGTAATGGGATTGCTGGACCAAATGATATTTCTGCCTCTAGATTATAGAGGAATCACCACACTGTCTTCCACAATGGTTGAACTAATTCTGTCTCTCCAGAGGCACATGTCTTCATCCATACCTCTTTGCCACACTATTTTCTTCTTCAGTCTTTATCAACTTTTTCCCTAAAATCAGAGGAATTTCCAGTGGCAAGATAACAAGGGTATTTGCTGGGAATGTTCGTGTCATTTGTTATGGAGAGGTTTTGTGGTGGAAAGGAAGGGGATGAATATTCGATTCAGACAGGCCTCTGTTTACCTGTGGTTTCCCTTTCTGTTGTCTGTGTGGTCCTGGGCAAATACCAATTTTTCAGTTTGCTTGCTATCATCAGAGTCTTTAAGACAATTTTTTATAACACTCTAAGGATGATTGGGGATTAAGTGATAAAAATAAGTATAAAGTACTTACAATGCCTTGTATATAGTAGGCACTTAACATATAACTTTCCTTCATTTCTTTCCAATTACATTTTATTTTGTGATATGGAAATCATTCCGATGTCTCCCAAGTTTTGAACCAATCATAACCCCTTATGTATAGCATAGGGAACAAGTTACTAACTTCTGTTGAGCTATTCCTGACTCTCAGCTTCAACAGGCCATCTCTGTTGCTCTCTCGAAGACTAAGTAGCTACTGCTATGATGATAGCTTTTCAAGCTGAAGGAAAAAAAGGAATGTGCTCTAATATTCTTCTAAGGGTTTAGAAGAATAATTCTAAGAAGGGTTTAGAAGAATATTAGAGCACATTTCTTTGAAATGAGACAAATCCCTAAGTCATGTGTATCTTTGAGGGGCTCTCCTTTGTTTTAGAATAAAGCTCATCCTCCCTGGCATCTTATCAACCTTTTAAGTATCTGGTTCCACAACTCTCTATCTGCTAATCTTTAGCAAGTCCCACCACTCTGGGCTCCTTGTATTCACCACAGTCTTTCGGTTTTTGAATTTTTACTTTTTTCTCTTTATCAAGAACTCACTTCGCATCCTCTTTACAGACTACAAATTTCTCAAGATTTAGATCAAAGATTCCTACCACTGGGAAGCCTTTCCTTATTGGTTCATGTCCTAAGGCCTTTCTTTTTCCGTATTCTCAAAACTGGGCCTCATTCTGGCCTAGAATCACACTTGTCAGAAAGCTGTCAATCAATAAATGCTTCTTAAATGAACGAATAAATGATAGTTGTTTCAATATATTATCATGACTTGACTATTTCCTTTTGTTTACTAGAAATTTCATAAGAACAGAAGATAACTTTCTAGCTGGGCAACAACCTTGTACCACAGTGGGTAGTCAGTGCCTGCGCCTGGGAAAACTAGGTAGATAATTACATAGATAAATATTTAACTTCCTCTTATATACAGTTGTACTCCTCTTTTATTCTTTTATTCTTCTTCTTCTTTTTTTTTTGTTTTTTTGTTTTTTTGAGACAAGCCTTACTCTGTTGCCCAGTCTGGAGTACAGTGGCATGATCTTGGCTCACTGCAACCTCCACCTCCCAGATTCAAGCAATTCTCCTGCCTCAGCCTCCCAAGTAGCTGGGATTACAAGCACCTACCACCAAATTTGGCTATTTTGTTAATATTTTTAGTAGAGATGGGATTTCACCATATTGGTCAGGCTAGTCTTGAACTCCTGACCTCAAGTGATCCACCCAGCTAGGCCTCCCAAAGTGCTGTGATTACAGGCATGAGCCACCACACCCAGCCAGTTGTACTCTTATATAAGTGAAAAAGACAGAACTATATAATGTGATGCACAAATTAACTGGGTTATCTTCATCAGAAAGGTAATGACTGACTATTTTATTGACAATAATTACTAATATTGTTTAATATTACATGCATGACAATGTACTAAAAGCCGTACATTCATTGTTTTATGCAATCATTATGACTACTCTATAAAGTAATTACTATCATTATTCTCATCTTAAAGGTAAGGAAATAAAATTTTAGAGAGGTTAGTGGGTTGTCAAATATTACAACTCTGAAAAGCAATGAGAACTCAAGTCTATACGGAGTTGAAGACCAAGCTGTCAAAGATCAAAGATCTGCTATACAGTGACCACTCCATTTATGTTCAATACCACCAGATTGTCACTGGTATCGTAACAATATTAATGCTCTAAAATAAACACCCTAGAAACTTAGAGAAATTAGGCAGCAAATGATTAAAACTCAGTCCTAGGAAGAACTACAAGCTTCAGGGACCTTATCTTATTAATTGATGTTTGATGAACATGGCAAGTATCTGGTACAACGCATACAAATGCAGCGTGGTGAGGGTTGCAGCATGGTCAAACACATATTGTACACGATTAGAATGCCATATACTTTGCTAGATGCTTTGAAAAGGTGAAAAGAGAATATATCTATTATATTTAATCCTCATGATAACTTTATTATGTGGGGCATTTCATTTCAATTTCATAGATTAACAAATTAGCTCATTTATCCTAGGCAAAATAATTTTTTGAAATTTAAATTTTGTTTCCTTCTCATTGTTATAATTCTAAGAAAAAGTTATCTCCCCACATTTCCTCCTTTTGCCCCAATGACCCTCTGGCTTCTCTTATCAGGGTGAGGGTAAAATATGAATAAATATCTTTGTATGTCATGAACCATTCTAAAGGCAATTATCCCTATGTCCCACCTGTTCCAGGGCTTTGTATTGCTGGATATGGCAATTTGAGAAGAAAGAGTTGCCACCCAACTAGTAGGGAGATGGCTGGTTTCCTATAAGCTGAGAATACTGAGTGTTATGGGTTCCTAGAGGAGCTCTCTGTGCATCACTGGTGTAGAGCACCCCAGGGGAAGTAGGAACTTGAGGAAAATTGATACCATGGGAGTTTTTAGACACTGAGACTCAGAGATTATTCATGTTTCCAGCATGAAGAGAGTGGAACAGAACATCTTTCAATGGCCTGTGTGAGTAAAACAGCATCTCTGATAGTGGCCTCTCTGATAAATTTAAAAGAAATGGGAGCTTCTTTAGTTTGTCAGGACTATGAGAGCACAGAGTTTTCTGCATGAAAGGATTTCTTGATCCTTCCCTCATCTTTGAAGAACTGAGGTCAGATTTCCAGACAAACCTAGAATATGGAAATGACTCCTTGTACAATTGGATATAGGGAGGAAATGAAGAAATTAGTAATTTCCTGTCACTTGAGTGTTTTGGTACATACTCATGTTGACTACACACTTGTTTAACAAACCTATATTGATCACCAAAATGTTTTAGTTATTTTGCAAGGCACAAGGGGTAAGATCATGACCAAGATACAGCTTCTAATTTTAAAGGGTCCACACTACTGGTGATACAGACAAAAGGCAGGAAAATACTAGGTAGAAAAGTGTGGGCTCCACCCTCAAGCCTGGACCCATACCCTAAGTAAGAATATGCATTCTTGTTTTTCTGCCCAAATGTTGCCTTTTCCAAAACCACCCTGGCCTGCCATGCTCCCCACCCTATACCCATAAAAACTGCAGCTTCCACTGGCAGAGGGGCAGAATAGTGGAGCAGTGCAGCAGAGGAGAGAAGAGAAGAAGCATCTGAACATCGAGAGGAGAAGCAGCAGTGGACATCAGAGACTATGGTCGGAGAGGAGTTCAGCCATCTATCTTCCCACTCCACCCCCTTTCCAGCTTCCCATCCTGAGAGAGCCACTTCCACCACTCATTAAAATCTTCCACATTCACCACTCTTCAATTCATTTGTGCAACACGGTTCTTCTTATATGCTGGACAAGAATGTGGTACCAAGAGGGTGGGTGCAAAAGGCTGTCACCCTGACCCTCTACTGATTTGGTTAACACTTAGCCACCCACTGATGGCAAAGCTAACAGAGCCCACTATAACACATGCCCTCTGGGGCTCCAGGGGCTGTGGGCAACCCCTAGACGCTGCCACAGGTTTGATACAGGGTTTATTCCTGCCAGCATGCAAAAACACTTTCACTCTGGCTCCTGCACCTACCTGCTAAACTGCCTGCTCCTCCTCCCACAGGGGGTTTTAGAGCTGCTATTTTAGAAAGTGAACCACCCCTTCACAAGTCCTGCAAAGGGGTCAAGGGCACCATCCCATCTCACTGGTAAGACAAAAAAAGTAACTAGCAAATATAACGTAGTATGGAATAATCAAGATTGTGAAAGTAAGCATAAGCAACCAATTTTAAAGTACCATAAAGGAGGGTATGCTGATTTGATGTTTCAAGATTAGGGAAGGCATCCTGGAAAAAAAACAACAGCAAAGCAGAGATCTAAAGGACAATGAAAAGACAGGCATGTCAACAAAGCTCAAGGAGTATGGGCTCAGATTGGTTAAGCAACTTGCGTATCTAGAAAATGATAGAGCTGCAATCTAAAGTTTATGATATTTCCGCTAATGTACACTGTTAAAAGGTCTTTGTCTAATGAAAACAGGAGTGGGTCAACCAAACAAAGTGCAAAGAAAAGCAGATTTTAGCCAGTCCAACCCATGTGGAACTCTATGTTGAGGTTCCTTTTAAGGCTCAATCTCTAGAAACAGATGAACAGACCAGATGTACACAGCTAGCTTGCTACCTTGCTGGTTCAATAATTCTCATTATAGTGATTGGAATCTAATGTTGGTAAGAGCTGAGGCTCAGAGAGCCTTCATTTCCCCCCTTTAATTCCACCACATGGAAAAGAGCTGCAATTTAATCTCCGGACTAGACAGGAATGGCTACTTCCTCTCTGGATGGACTCCCGCAGATACCATTGACTACAAGATGCTAAAATGTGGAAAAAAAAAAAAAAAAGAAAGTATTAGCAAGTCCCTAGGCTCGTCATATCTATTATACAAAGCATGCAGGAATTCCATAGACAGGAGGCTAATACATGCTGTGTGGCAGCAGCAGCAGTAAGAGCAGCAGCCGTATACAGCTGCAACACAGGCGCCATGAATCTGCATGAGATGTAACTTTATTAGATAGATGGCCCTATTTGATTAATCATAGCAACTACCAGGAAACACTATTTGCATAGAGCATATCTTTTCTGTCCTAGCATCCATTTGTGGGTAAGACACATTTGACAAAAAGCAGTTAGGAAATGGGCATCAGGCGCATAAAAGGTTTATGTTGTTTTTAGGAACAAAATTGCTGTTTACAAATATCACACAGCAGGTTCTCTGTTTTATGGACAGAAATAATTCACTCTTAAGCTATAAAGGTCCCCGGGAAATGGATTTGCTTATCTCCATCTCATTTTAAATTATGAGGAGCCCATGCCACCATCCCAGAGGTTTCTACCTTTCCTGGCCATGCTTTGAATATTCACACACACCAGCCAAATGATGAATACTAGCTGGGGAGGCTTGCCGGCCACAGTTCATTTACAACACGTTCGCTAAATGTCATTATTCTTTGCAAAGTGTAGGCAAACACAGAGGTTTCTATAGCAAAATAAAATAAAATAAATAAAAATAAAAGCCATACTCTTTATTTTTATTTTTCCAAGAGGGGTATGTTTTAGGTTATTTCAAGAGACTAGGAGAGCAAAGATTGCAGGTAAATAAAAAGTAATTCCAATTATAAAGCAGTTTTGAAACAATCTTCCCAGGCACAGTTTAATACAAAAAAAAGAATTTAAAGCATTCATTTTTGGGGTGGCCTATTTTAAGTGTTCTTTATTCTTTTTGACTTGAAAGAACCAACTACCTCATTTGGAAAATGAGATTGGCTCTTAAATTATTATTGATATCATACATTTAGTAAGAGAGGGAGGACCTTTTCCCTCTGCTTGATTATTAGAGTTATTTATAGGACTTCCGGTTTTAAATGGCAACTAGCACACAACTTTGGCTATCGGTAGTAGCATCTTAGTAACCATAAGAAAACATAATTTTACCAAAAACAGAAAAGTATAAAATCCTAGCAAGATTAAAGGAGAAAAAGACAAAAACCTTTATTTAAAACTTTTAGAATTAACTATGCAAATGAAACCTAATTATAATTACAAAATGAATTATGAACATTGTATTATTATAAATTTTTAAATGAGCTAGAGGGAAGAGAACGAGTAAAAAAGAGAGTAAATGTTAACTTTGTAAAATTGAATCATCAAAAACTAGACTACATTTCTATAATATTAATCATTCAACTAACAAGAAAAACTAAACAATAAGAATATTTTACATTCTATTTGTTGGTATTGTTTTAAAGGTCGTGTTTTATGTGCACATATTTCCCCTTTAAATTAAAAGATATCAAGCTAGATAACCTTTGATAAATAATAAATAATATCCACAACACATTATTAAATAATAAAAGTTGGTCATAAAACAGTGTACATATGATTCCAACTATGTTAATAAAGAAAATATAATTTGCATGCAATAGTGTTGAACTGAGACTAACAACTATAACAGGGAGAGGGAGTGACGGAATGAGAAGAGCAGTGAGGACAGCTGGCTATTGTTCTCTCGTTTTACCTATCCTTTTTTGAAAATTTTAAGACAATGTATACTTTTAAAAAGACATATTTTCAGCTCTCAATTCTTGAGATTGGATTAAGAGATCTAGGACTAGAGTTTGTGAGTAGTTTTCATTAAAAACTCCCTCAATGGGATTCAGTTGCACAGCAGATTTTAGAACTAGTAATCTAACAACTGGTGTTTCGGAGTGAAGAACACTGATCACTCCAACAACCAGAGCAGAGCCAGGGCTCATGCCCCTCCTGGTAACATCTTGAGGTGTCTGAAAGCAATTCCACACCACCTTGTGATAACAGATACTGACGATTTTCCTCCAGTCTTTTTCTATTCATAGAGACACCTTTTTTACACAACTGGAGTTACAAAATACTCTTTTTAAATAAGAATACATAGTCATTTCCCTGACCTTAAATATTCCTCTAAAACATAATTTTATTTTTTGTGGACTACTCTATATGAATGCATTAGAATACATTGAATAATTTCTTGTTTCTGAAGATGTGGGTATATTTGACTTTTTTCTCCCTTGTAATGTCATTTGTGACTATCCACATTCTTAATTCTGTATAGGTCACCAATTCTTTACTTATGGTAATATTTATAAGTAGAATTTTGAATATCTAAATATATTCAAAAGTATGAATATTTTTAATTAATTAATTATCCATGGAGTTTGTATCATTGCAATCTCCTTGAAGTATGAATTCCTATCTTCTCATAAACTTATCAACATTGAGAATTATAAATTTTTAAAGCATTGTCTACATTGATACGTGAGAATTTAAAGTTCATTAATTTTTCATTAATTTGAAAACAAGTAGAGTTGATTTTTCAATTGGATTTTTAAAATGTGAGTTGTGTATTTATCCCCTTTGCCCTTTCTGAGAGAATAACTTTTAAATCTCAACTCTTCTACAGTATGTTAGCCTAATCTAGATCAACTAGATACTTATCTCTACTACTTCTGCCAATGATTGTCATTTATTGAGCGTTGACTAGATGCCAGGTAATTTACAAATCTTTTTTATTCTTACAGCTCTGTTATAAGAGTCATATTTTATCATGTTATTTATGAAAGAAAATTGAGACTCAGGAAGTTTAAGTTATCCCAGTATTGCATAGCTGAAATATTGTGGATCAGGTCTTTGAAGCCCATTTATTTTTTTACAACTTTCTAAGGTCTTTGTTTGTTTTATGACAACATAAGGCTAGTTCAAAAATAATTTTACAATTCTCTGAGAGAATGCTAATTTTTGAAAAACAATAGCAACCAAAAGGAGCCCAGTAAAATGTGTGGAATCATAGTGGATATTCAGAATTATTAGTTCCCTTTCATTCCACCTGTGTACCACATTATTTGAACATAATTAAAAAACTGTAACATCATTTTGGTGTTCAAAACAATGTAGGATCTCATTTTTCTGTGCTAAAGAGGTTCTTTGTTGGGGTAAGAGCATTTTTCTGTTAGTAATCCGTCCCAGGAACTTTACCAATACCAATTTAATGTTATGTATTTGGCTAGATTCTTAAATTTAAAAAACAAATCCAACTCATTATTGCTTTCAGTTTCATCAGAAGGATAAATCCAAGCAGATAATTGAAAAGCAATATACCTCGAGAAGGCCAAAGTACCTTGGATTAGAGGCTTTAGGAATCAGGGGAGGAAAGGATTCATAGAGGTGATGACCCTTGAGTTGTGGGGTGGTCACTATCTAGCCCCAAGATACCCCTCCTCCAGCTGCAGTAGTGTATTTGACTAAGGAAACAGAAAATAGTTCATTTCTCTCACTTAATTAGATGAGGTAGAAGCACCCTTGCTTGGTTTATTGTCTCTGGTACTCTGATAAAACTGACAAATATTCTTATCTTCTGGGTGATAGGTAAAGAGTTTTGGCTTTCCTGAGGAATCCATATGTAAGATTTTTGAAAGAGCCTGCAGAGTCTCACCAATGTGTAGTTATATGGCATAAGAGATCCACCTGTCACATTCCAGTGTCCCCAACAGCCTCCATCCTGCAGCCCCTTGCTTCTGAGGATGATTCAGCCCAGACACCACAGCCAGTGTCTACTAGAAGAGAATCAAGAGAAACTCATTTCTTTGTCCTTGTCAAGTTAAATGGTGGGAGCTCAGCAGGCTCCAGTGAGGCCTCTTCTTTCCCTGCTGCATTATTCCAGTTTCGTATGCTCATCTTCCACTACCTCCACACAGGTACCCATCTCAGATTAGCAAAAACACACATGAAGCAGGCACGATCCTGCAATTGTGATAGCAGTGTGCTCCTTATGGACATCTGCAGTCACATGGTTTATTCTTTTGAGACAACGTCACTTGGATTTAGGGAGGGGAGAGCCTTTTACGAGGAAGGATACATTTTGAAAAACACCGACAACCCCCTCTTCTATCCTATCTCCCACCACAGTTCTTTTCTTACAATTTAGAAGAGGAAATGGCAGTGTTTTGTGATAGAACCGGTTCTGTCCCTGTTTCTTGCAAAAAGCTGGAATTGGTGAATGGCCCCAATTACAAGTGGTTTTTTGACTTTGTAATATGGAATGCCTTTTGACTTGGACTCTGGGCCTGAGAGAACAAGAAAAGTCCTTCTCTACATCTGGCTACAACAAAAGATCAGTGCAGCAGCTATCATAGTATTCAAATGAAGAGACGATGAAGCTGAGTTAAGGCACTAGAGATTATTAATAGGATGAAGGTTATGGAAGAAAGTCAGGTGGTTATTTACGAGACCATGTGAATAATTAAAATGCAAGAGAAAGACAGTGAATGAGAAAGACAAAAAAGGGTCAAGATCATCTCTAAGGTTTTTGACTTCAGTAGCTTCATGAATCACAAACTGAGAAGACAGATACAGGAGTACAGATTCAGGACTCCCACGAGTATGACCAGATATTGAGGGAAATTTCAGTTTGGTGTATCAAGAGGACACCCTAAAGAAAATACCCAGCAGGTAATTTAGTTTGAATCTCTAGAGCAGTCAGAGCTGGAGCCCTAGTTGCAAAGAAACTTGTAGGTTTGGTGGACAGGACCACAGGGAAGGAAGAGAAGGATATATTTTCTATCAGGAAAGGGAGAGAGAAAATATTTCTTGGTTATTTGGTCACAGGAAACTACTTTATTATTATTATTATTTTATTTATTTATTTATTTATTTTTTGAGATGGCAGTCTCGCTTTTTTTGCCAGGCTGGAGTGCAGTGGCACGATCTTGGCTCACTGCAACCTCCACCTTCCGGGTTCAAGTGATTCTCCTGCCTCAGCCTCCCGAGTAGCTGGGACTACAGGAATGCACCACCACCCCTGGCTAATTTTTGTGTTTTTAGTAGAGGCAAGGTTTCACCATGTTGGCCAAGCTGGTCTCCATCTCCTGACATTGTGATCCACCCGCCTCGGCCTCCGAAAGTGCTAGGATTACAGGCATGAGCCATCACCCCTGGCCAGTAAACTATTCTTAAAAAGGAAAAGGGTAAACGAAACACTAGACTTCTTGAAGATTTAAACTCAAACTAACACGACCAGTTATGTGAGGATGTGGTACTTCTACTAGTCAAGGTTAACTAGCTGGTAGATAAAACCATGACGGCAGATGCTGCAGTTTTGCCAGAAACCCCTTCTCTGATATTTTGCTTGAATAGAAGGGTGGATACAATGTCATGGGAAACATGACTGCTGACTTCAGATGAATAAAAATATTCTACATGCTGTGTTTAAAAAGTTATTAAGGAAAACATCTTAACTTGAAATCTAGAAAATGCTATTTTCTTACTCTCCTTAGTTGGATCATTGAAATGCATCCTGACCATAGCAAGAGAAACAGTGACAAAGTTGAGTTGTGGTCTTGTCCTATTAAATGATTATAGGAAGGGAATTTTATTAGAACATTTCATTGCCAGGTATGCAGCAACCTCTAGGATCAAAAACACTGAACAAGGCTTGTAATATCTCAGGCATAATATTTTAGTGGCTGAAATAGCTTAATATCATCATGCAAGCGTTTTGAGTACCTTTAATCCATAGATCAATAAATTATTACCTTGTCATATTGCATCACAGGGAATGCACATAAAATAAATTGGTTTCATGATTGCTCAGTTCAGTCATAAAATATCGAACACAGGTACTATGTGATCCTTTTGGTTAATTCATATGCTACCCTATTTTTTTAATTGTAGAGAATCAATCAAATATTTTCTGCCAACATTTTCCCCTACTTCTTCCTTCATCCTGCCCTCATCAGTTGTCTGTATATTTAGTCATTAGGATGTGCCTGAATCACAGTAGGACAGAGAAAGAAATCAAAGATATGAGATTCCCAACATAGTTGGGAAACAAGATTAAAACAGTTAAAGAAGAGCAGCTATGGGTACCAAATTTTACAATTCAGGCAGCGAATGTGCTAAAGAAGCTGTTGAGGGGAGCAAGTGATCAATAAGGCTAATAGGAAGAAGTAGCACAGTTCACAGAGCCTGAGCTGAATCTTGAAGAGTGAAAATAACTTAAACAGGCAGAAGACTGTAGAAAGATAATCTCAGGCATATAGAGAATAGGATGAATTAACATTGGGGAATTATAGTGCCTTCTTTTGTATGGGCATATGCGGGTCACTCCTTAAGGGAAATGATTTTAGTAGAAGAGAAGGTTTCTAATAATTGACTATTTGTATACTCTTTTAGATTTTTTTTTGCCTATATCACAAAGCTTGGTTTCTCAGAATTTACTGCAAACCTCCTTTTATTTCTTACTGTATGCTTGTTGCAAAGTCTTACTCATTCCTATGACTTCATTCATATTCCTATTCATGTTTATCCTTATTAATTCCAAATTCACACCACTAAGATAGGCCTCTTTCTGATACTCCAGTCCCATATTTCCAACTGCTCATCTCTACATGGATGCTGTACTTCTAGTTCAATTACACAACACTTAACTCATTTTCTCCCCCACTCTCCAATCATCTTATTCTCCACAAATGACTATAACCCACCCAAATGTCTCTGAAAATAACCTGAGTGTTTCTTGCTTTTTCACACTCCATATCCAATTAATTACTGTCTTGATAATTATATCTCATAATTAGCTCAAACTTGTTACCATCTCTTCATTCCTACAGACAATAACCTATTGAGTTTATAGAATAATAAATCAAGTTATAGCCAAGAATATTATATATTACACAAAAGAAAAAACACTATTTTTTCATAGGATTAAGGCTATAGATAAAGCAGCTATTTGTGTTTTTGATGATGGGATTAGTATGCAAACAATAGTGATTATAACTATCATTAATATTAAAACAACTAGTATGATATTAATATTATATTATAATAAACTGTTATCATATTATGTGGTTAATGTTAATCATAACAACAATTTATTTATTGGCAAGTTCTGAGTTTTGCACCAAATATGTAATGTGTGAGTTTGCTGACTAATGAGTAAGAGTGGAGATAGGTTAAAAAGGGTTGATGCAACAGACAATTAAGGTAAAATTTCCAAGCCTGATTAAAAGTGAGAAGAGTAAAGAAAAAATAATTTAGATAAATGTTTGAGGGATTCAACCCATAATATAAGAAAAAGAGCTGCTAGAGGTGAAGCTACTTGGCCTGGTTGAGCATTAGGTCCTGCATCTATGCAATGTTACATATTATGAAAGTGAGGAAAGATTGTAAGAACAACTGAGAAAAAAATTAAGTTCACCATAAGGAAGGGCTTTTCATGGTCAAAGCTTCCTGAAAATGAAATAGCTTTCTTGGGCAGTCATTCACTAGCACTGGAAGGAATGAGCCAGAAGCTGGTCAAACACAAAGCAAGAGGACACCCAGGGAATTAGAGCACAGATGGGTAGACCTTGAAGATCATCCAGTCTAACCGCCCCCTCTCTGACAAGCATATCCAAAAGGTTCTTACCTTCCTACTTTATGGGTGTTTTAAGAATTAAAGAACTTAATATTAATAAACAATTCTCTAAGTTTTGCCACGTCACACTGAAGCTGTACTCAAGCACAAATCTATATCCTGCCCAGATGTGAGAGGAACCATTCCCTACTGGAAGTTTCAAAGGTAAATATGTCATTGTGGTGGTGCTAATTGGTTACCTGCAGAGATTTCCCACTGAATACCATTTAATAACTGCTCAATTTACTGTTTGTTCTATTAAAGAGAATTGTATACGTTTGCTTTTAGAATACATAGCTATTAAGAACCAGTACACTCTACTTCCGAAGGCAAATAATTGAACTGGAGTGTGATTCACTTGATAGCATCCAATCTGAAAAAAAAAATTATTCTCCTCCTGTGGGGTGATTTTAAACCAGTCGCATGGACATAAACCAGTCACATGGACATAAAAATTAGTAGGACGTAACTCATTCAGTCATTTATTAAAAACAATACTACGTATCTAGGATGAATAGCCTTGTGGAGACAAGGGATTGAGTAGATAAATAAGGCATGATCATGTTAGAGAAATTCACAGCATAGTGTGCATAATAAACGTGAAAAATTCACAGTCTAACTTGATTTTTGCATAGCACAGAGACTTATACAAGTCTAGGGAGAATAATAAATATTTTTGGAGAAATTGAGAAAGGCTTCATGGAGACTATATGTCAACTGGGCCTTACAAAAGCGATGTTCATTTGTTTATTCACCTATTTGTTCATTCATTCATTTACTCATTCATTCTTCATTTATTCATTCATCCATCCATCTTTTCATTCGTTATTTACTATAGTCCAGGAATTCTCTTGGCCAAAAAAGATATGGTAAGGCAGTCTTGATCTTGAAGCACCTCATGTAAATAGAAAGAAAATTCATATACTAAACAAGTTTTCTAATGACACAGGAAGTAGACAGGTCATAATGGGGAGAGAAATATGAGTTTCAGAGGAAAAAGTGGTATCTGGCTAGTGGTAAAAGATCAGTGGTGTTTACTAGGTGTGGGGTGTTGGGCAACATAAAGAGATGGACATTGTAGACATGGATAATAACACAGTTAAGAAAGATGGCATGAGAAAAAAAATAACTGGGTAGTGATGCTCAGGTGCAGTGGGGCAGAGTGAAGGATGAGGGTAGAAAGAAAACTCTGGCCTAATCCGAAAGAGTCTTTAATGTCATGTCAAAGACTTTGAATGAAAGGGAATTACAGAAGTGGTTTTGGGTTTGTTTTACTTTTTTTTTTTTTTTGGTTGCATTTTAGATAGGCATAATGGTAGTCTCAAGGATGAATTGAGTTTCATGTCAAAGAGGAAACTAAAGCAAGCTTTTCAGCTATTTGGACGTGGACCAACTAGAACCAAGTTTCTGTTTTTTATGTGGGTCAGATTGTTGGATCCTACCCCATGGAAAGTGATAGCTAAAGTGGATTTTGATCAAAATTATGAAACTTGCCAATTCTGCAAAAGAAAAGACATAATATAAACAATAGTTTGAAAAGAAAGTATCACGTACTGAAGGGAAAATTGTTTTTAAAAATGTTAATATCAATTCCAAATAACAAATGTACTGGTTAGATAGCCATTATCTGTCTATCCAAGAATTAAATGCACTCACACTTTTACACATTGAAGTATATGTTTTTAGACACAATAAAAATGAATGGCCTTAACAAGGTACTTATTATTTAAGACTTTGTGATTTTTCTTTTTCCCTTTAACTGTGATTGCTGAGAGTTAAATGTAATAATGGTTAAAGATTCACTCATGTATGATTCCATCAGGTCAGCAGAAGGTTGACATTGACCAGGTGCTCAGGCTCACAGACAAAGCTCACTAACATATTATGGAAAAACTTCAAGCCTTTTAAGAAAAAAAATCATCGTAAACACAGAACACAGTAGATAAATATTTTCAGAGAATAGAATAACTCTTGAAAGTATAGGATTATTTGAAATAATGGGAACTGTCATCAGAGGTTTTGATAAAGGCCATCATCCAGAATAATCAGCTGCAGTTATGATGTAATATACACCTATGATACAAAACATGCAGCCAAAATGGTGGCATGTGGTTAATTGCCTTAGAGAATTTTGAAAAATGATGTCATAGCAAGGGTTCAAGTTTTTAAGTAGGAAACATGGGTTCAAATACAGTTATTGATCTTACATTTATTTATTTATTTTATTTATTTATTTTTAAGACAGAGTCTTGCTCTGTCACCAAGACTAGAGTGCAGTGGCACGATCTCGGCTCCCTGTAACCTCTGCCTTCTGCCTCAGCCTCCCGAGTAGTTGGAATTACAGGTCTTACAATTTTTACTGCTGGCATCAAGATGAAGTAGAAAGCATGATCCCTACTTTGTAAATAAGGAAACCAAGCCTCACAGAATTTGAATATTCAAGGTCAAGATCACACAGCCAATTTAAGCCTATTAACTTTAAAAATAATCGAAAACATAGTGTTCTTTTTGTAAGTTAGGCACTGTCCTAAGGGCGTTATAATTATATAATCTTTATGACAATTCTACGAGGTACATACGAATGATCATTTTAAAGGTGAAGAAACTGAGATAAAAAAATATATGTATTAACATACTAACTTATTTGATTCACACATATACACACACGCACACCATCACCATCACCTGTATCATGAGAACTCTTGGCATCCTCACTTTCCTGGTGAGAAAATTGTAGTCAAGGATTAAACAATCTGTCCAAGGTAATATGACTAGTATGTGAAAAAGCTAGATTAGTGGAAGGTCTGGCCCCAGAGCCAGCTGTATCTCTGCTCAGAGCCAACCATTCCGTAGGGTCAGAGTATTTGCATATAAGATCTTCTGGGACTATTACAATTTTTAAAGCTTATTTTCAAATAATGATGAGAAAAGAAATCCTTATTAATATTTTTTCAGTATCCATATATCCATATATATATATATATATATAGGGGGAGAGAGAGAGAGAGACAGGGTCTCACTCTGTCACCCCAGCTGGAGTGCATGGTGAGATCTCTGCTCACTGCAAAGTCCACCTTCATGGCTCAAGTGATTGTCCCACCTCAGCCTCCTGAGTAGCTGGCACTACAGGTATGTGCCACTATGCCTTCCTATTTTTTATTTTTAGTAGAGATGGAGTTTTGCCATGTTGCCCAGGCTGGCCTCCAGCTCCTAGGCTCATGTGATCAGCCCACCATGGCCTCCCAAAGTGCTGGGATTATAGGAGTAAGGCACCGTGTCTTGCTCACATAATTTTTTGATAGTGTTCCCCCTCTCAGCAAGACTTCCCCAGATTATTCTGTAATTCTGGTGGGACTGGGTTCTTTCTTCTGTGGCAAATTCAATCTGTCATTTCTGTGAGTAGTAAGTAGCTGTTAGCTCTCCCACACCAACGTTCTCTAGAGGGTTAACCCCTTCCTGTCATAAAGCCTTCTTCATTCAAGTCTTTTCTTTGACGTGAATCCAAATATAATATGGTCCTCACAGGCTTATGAGACTGCCTTTGAAGTGAAATCTCAGGTGTTCCTAATATTACTGCCAAGGATTTTAGGTATAGAAGGATTCAGATGGCATGGAATGATGGGAGGTGCGGGAGTTATTTTGGGGCAGGGTAGGGCTTGATGGTAAGAGTGGGAAGTAGAGTGGGATGGGAAGATGTTTAGTTGGAATGCCAGCCTCATCACACATGTAACTAACTTTATTTCTCTGAGATGCAACATCTTCAACTGCAAAATGAAGTTTATTTAAATCCTATCCTATCTTATATCATATTATAAGGATTAGAGATAATGTATGTGAAATGCCTTCCAAGCAAATAGGAAAAACTAGAGATTTTTAGACCACCGGGGAGCCTGTGGTTAGAATTCAGTGTTTGTAAACTGTCACAGAAAACAAATTTACATTGGTACTTTCACTAATACCAACTACAATTTAGCATTTCCTTTAATTATAAATATAGACAATATAAGTAATAAACACTGATCTTCATAGTACCAATGAATGACTTTGTTACTAACAGAAATATTGCAGGCATTTTCATATTACATTAGATACTGCAGGTATATTGAAATATTTACTATCACTTTTAAAATTATGTTATGATCTGCTGCCATATTTTGTTATTTAATGAAAAATAACATATATTACTCTATTAATAATTTTCTAAAATATTTGGAAAAATATATTTGAATTGATTGATTATTGTATTGTATTTTATTCATTTGAAGACATTTACAATTATTTTTCTGAGAAAGGGTCCATGGGCATCTCAAGATTGAGAAAGGGTTCCATGGCATAAAAAGGGTTGAAATCTTGAGTTCTAATTGCCTTTTCATAGTCTATGAAGTGGCACTTAGAAATCTTAGTTGCTAGCAGTTGATTGTTACAGACCCTGGCACCTGGCTGGGAGTGTAAATGGAAGAGATGTAGGGAGATTTCACAGTACTAGGGGAGCTCTGAATGTTTGATGTTAGAAATTTAAGATGAAGTTGGAGTTGTTTACTTCACACCTGTTCATATTATATCAGTGCCAAGAATCAGACAAACTTGCCAATTGTCAAACAGGTTTATTCCATATCAAGGTGTTGCATCCTCAATGGCATTCAGCTGCTAACTCCATGAGTTCATGATTCAATAACACGAATCCTCTTTTTTTTTGTCCTTACCCTGTGTGCCATGATTTTGAGTGGGGTCACAGATCATTATATCAGCTAACATTTGTCTCATCTCCCATTCAAAAAAATATAAACTACCCTAAATTAGGAAAATTCATAGTGAATTGAGGCTCTCATTTTTCTAACAACTTGCAGCTTATTGTAGTGAATAGACACATGGCCTCCAATATAGACAGTTTTGAGTATAACACTCTGTGCCACCATTTACTGGATGAGTGCCAAAGGAAGTTGCCTAATCCTCTGGGTATCTGTTTATCCAGTTGTGAAATAGGAATATCAATATCCCTTCCACAGGGTAGGCTGCATGTGGAATAGACACTCAATACTGGTACTATCTCAAGTACAAAGTACAACCAATGGCTTACTTTAAAACCCAATTATTCCATTTCTAGGTAGTTCAATGTTTTTCCTATTCAAGTGTGTTTTATTTTCCATAATTATTTCCTTCTGATTTCCTTATGGGTAACGACTGTATTAGGTTTTTCTTCAAACAGTATTATGGAAAGCTACTGCATGTTAATAAAGTCTGTATTTACATTCTAGATCACTGAGTACTGGTTTTGTGACTTTGAACTCTCACTTTCTTTAAACCTGTTTCTTTATAGTTTCAATCATACCTAAGTCACATGGTTGTTGTAAGGGTTAAGTCACATGTATGAGGGTACCTGACACAGAGTAATTTTTAAAGGATTTTTTTGTTTGTTTGTTTGTTTGTATCAGAGCAACATTTATCAGGGGCCACTTATATATGTGGGAGAGGGAGAAATAGAGGGCAGATAATGACTGGTATTCTCAAGTGATCTGATTGTTACTGCTGGTTGACATGGTTGGGAGTGCTAGCTGTTTTCTAATAAAACTATGAAGGGAGAAAAATTCCTCCAAACCATTGGGTTGAAGTGTGTTTGAAGTATAGTAGTGGCAATTATTCATCTAGATTCTGTGTTCCTATTAAACATACCATGACAAAGCTGGACTCCATTCTTAGGATGACAAATGCAACCAAGTCCAAATCAGCTCTGCCAAATCTAAACAGGAGATGAGAATGATACTCAGAAGATTTACAGTACAAGTTTCACATGATCTCATTTGAGGTGTGTGATAGCCCTTGTGGGGTGAGTTTTATTATACACATGTTATAGAAAGATAACTGATGCGCAGAGAGGCTAAGTTATTAACCCAAGGTTACAAAACTGGTGAAACTAAACTGAAATTGTATCTGCAGACACAAAAACCAATCTTCTTTCCATACTTTGTAGCGGTGGCTGAGCAGGAAGAATATGTCATGACCTCCTAGCTTGCTATGAGAACTTTCTTATATTTATTTCAGAGATTTTTGTCTTTTTGTTTTTTCTCTGTTCATTCTCTTATTACTTTTCTTACTGTTTGGGTTCAGTGATTTACATGAGATCTTCAATGAAGTAGTCTTCACATAGGAAAATAACTGATCTAATGTCTATTTCTGTGGGATCATCACTATTAACAAAAAAGGCCTATTTTGCTATTAATTTTTAATATTTTATACAGTCAGAAATAGGATTCAGCTTCGGAACACTTGACGACAGAATCCTCCCAGTGGGAACAAACCCAAAGGCCTTTGCCCTAGTTTGCACCTGATTAACTACTCTGGTAATGAGCACAGAGTACAATAAAGTTTAAGTTCCTCCTCAGGTGCTTTGCAAAAATCGATGTAGAAAAAATATAATACAATATTGTATTAGTGCTCTAGGGCTGCCATCACAAAGTACCGCAAACTAGGTTCTGTGTTTACGATGATTTTTTTCTTAAAAGGCTTGAAGTTTTTCCATAATATGTTAGTGAGCTTTGTCTGTGAGCCTGAGCACCTGGTCAATGTCAACCTTCTGCTGGCCTGATGGAATCATACATGAGTGAATCTTTAACCATTATTACATTTAACTCTCAGCAATCACAGTTAAAGGGAAAAAGAAAAATCAAATTTCTGGTGTAGTTAAACCCATCCACGCAGGGAGGGGTAAATTGAACCACATGAAAGTAGCATCTTTTTTATATAAAGTTCATCTGCCCCTGCTGTTTATTGCCCACCTGAAGTCATAAGCTTGTGCTTGTGACACCCCAACTGTTTGCTGTATAAATTATGATTAATATGGAAAATAAGGAGTACAAGCTCCTTCCCCCAACACAGGTGTTACTATCAACTGAGGAGGGGCTTTGCAAAAGGAGGAGAGATAAGGCTGGGACTCAAATATTTTTTTAATGACATATTTCTACAGAGTAGACTCTGTACTTTAGGTTAAATGAAAAACTTAAGACACTCCTGCTGTAAATCATTGGTAATTCCCTGGTGCCGCAGAAGAGCCTCATGAAGAGGAAATCTGGCAATCAGCAACATCGTCTGACAATTTGCTAGGAGGAAACCTCATCTATTTATTTTTTTTTAATCGCTTTCTCCACATGATGGTAATTTTAATAGACAGTGTGATTCAAAAGGTTTGCCTTGAGTCGCTAATTATTCCAATCCAGACTATTCTCTCCAAGGTCCAATTACAGCAATGCCCCAGAGAGTTAATGCCCATTTAAGCTTGTGGAGCAGTCAGTGCATCAACTCTGTTTTATCTTCAGTTTGTCAAGGCATGATTATTTCACTGGATATTTTATCTGATGAGGCCATTACCTCTATTTGCTGGTCCAATTTATCCTGTAATATTCATTCATTCATTCATTCACTAATTCATTCATTCATTCATTCAAAAATATTGGTCATATTCTGCTGCATGTGAGGCATTGTGCTGGTCAATGTAGATGGAAATAAACATTCCTTAATCCGTAGAATTTGATTTCTAGTAGCAGGGATGTTAAATGTAATCAATTATTACAGGTGATTGAAAGAAAGCTAACAGTGGGACACAAGAAGGAGACAAACTGGTGAAGGAGTTCATTTCCAGAGGGCAAGGAAGAGTCAAAAAAGGTGTCTTAGAGAAGGTCAATGAACTTCTAAAACTGAACATTGAAGATAATAGTCTGTTCATGACTTAAATGGGCCAGAAGAGCGGATGTGCATATAAGAGCTTTTTCCTGGAATCAGAAGGGTGAAGGTGAGAATTCATTTAATTTATTAGAAAAATGGGGCAGCTACATAGCTATAAATAATAATAGCTAATATTTATCAAGGACATATTGTATTCCAGAGACTATTCTAAGCACTTTATGTGAATGAATGCATTTAAAATTCACGTGCTCCTTCTGAGGGAGATAGAGTTATTATTCCTATTTTTATAATACACTGAAGGTTAGGACTTGCCCAAGATCAAACAGCTAGTAAGAAACAGTACTAGCATTCAAGTTAAGTCATCTGATTTCATGGCAATATTCTTAATCATCATTCTGTGTGCTGAGGAAGAAGTTTACAAGCCATTCCAAGAACTTTGACAGGATCTTCGTTATGGGTTTAATCAGAAAGATACCACTATGCAATTTTAATTTTAGGAAAAAACACAAATCAAAACACCAAGACTTCAGTTTAGCACACAAAAAATAGTGGAGAAAAAGTTATTTCAGTAATCCAAACAAGAGTGATGAGGTCTGAAATTGTAATGGTGGTAGTAACAATAGAGCAGAGCAGGTTTCATTGGTGTTAAAGGGGCTGGTTGAGGGTAGCTTTTATTGAATGAGGGTAAAGAAAAATGGAGGCTGACTTGTGAGTTGCTGGCATGGATCACTATGTATAAATAAATTCAGTATTTAATTTTCAATTGCAACAATTCTAGTCATGACAATATTTTCAGAATTGATGAGGCAATAGTCAACACCTCACCTTACATTGCAACATAGAAATCTCAGTTTTTACCTGTGGTGTAAGATTTAACTACTCTGCACATCTGGAGAAATCTGTTCTCTCTGCATTATGTTTCTTTCAACATGCTGTGCGGAACAGACTTTTTTTTTTTCCCCCAGTAATATATACAGAAAATAATTCTCTCTCATCAATCTCACAAAACCCGCTCATCGTGCTTTCAGCTCTACAATGACCTTTTCTTATTGCCTGAGTAATGCCTGCCTAGCCCATTTTATAACAAATACAGATTGCTTTCCTTCTCCTTCTGTCCTGTGATGGGCTGATTAATAGCAACACAAATGGCTGCTCCTTGAGATTAATTAATCACGTCATAGTTGTTCAGTAGTTAAATAACTATTAATCTGGATGCTAGTCAGAGTGGAGGTTGACAGGGTTAGGAAAGAGGAGAGTTCTCACCATGAAATTAGGGCTAAACTTTTGCTAAGATGCTGCTTCTGAAAGTGAAATTGTGCTGTGTTTGGGGAAGTATCTTTTAAGGACTTTGTACATATGGAAGATGAAAGGATAGTAGGTCATTGCAGTCGCATGCTTATTTGACTATTAGAGTGTGTCCACTGGAATAGTGTTATAATTAGCATAATGTAAATAGGACGTGGTTAATCTGAGAATTCTGGGTCTAGGGTTGTATCTGTAAAGGGAGGCAGCCCACAGGACACAGGAAGTATCAAAGGAAGGAGCTTCATTGAATGCATGGAGATTATGGAAAAAATAACAAAAATATCCTGATCTTCTCTCCATACAAAAGGGAAATAGGGAAATATGAGGTGGGCAGATACATTTTCACATTACTTTTTGTTTTTCTTGTTCATCAATAACAATGGAGAACATTTAGCAACAATCCTTCAATGAGCTCAACACACAAATGATATTTACTTTTGGGTTTCAAAGAGACTGCTGCCGCTGCTCGTCCCTGGGGGTATTGTTTGGAAAGACATGCTACAGAAACCACCTCAGATGCAGACCTGAGGGAGAGAGATCAACACCTTCCTTTCCATGATAAAGGAGGTAAAGGATTTATTTTTCTTAATCAGGATTTGGGAGTAATGGGGCTGACAGTGGATCTTCAACTCTTTTTGTAGTAGTTAATTTTAAGTTCTGGGGTACATGTGCAGGATGTGCAGGTTTCTTAAATAGGTAAATGTGTGCCATGGTGGCTTGCTGCCCATATCAACCCATCACCTAGGTATTAAGCCCAGCATGCATTCTGTATTTTTCCCTACGCTCTCCGTCCCCCCACCCTACCTCCCAACAGACCCCAGTGTATGTTGTTATCTTTGCTGTGTCCATGTGTTCTCATTGTTCAGCTCCCACTTATAAGTGAGAACATGAGGTGTTTGGTTTTCTGTTCCTGTTAGTTTGCTGAGGATACTGGCTTCCAGATCCATCCATGTCCCTGCAAATGACATGATCTCATTCCTTTTTATGACTGCATAGTATTCTGTGGTATATATGTACCACATTTTCTTTATCCAGTCTATCATTGATGGGCATTTGGGTTGATTCCATGTCATTGCTATTGTGAATAGTGCTTCACTGAACATACATGTTAATGGATCTTTCTAGTAGAATTATTCATATTCCTTTGGGTATATACCCAGTAATGGGATTGCTGGGTCAAATGGTATTTCTGGTTCTAGATCTTTGAGGAATGGTCACACTATCTTCCACAATGGTTGAGGTAATTTACATTCCCACCAACAGTGTAAAAACATTTTTATTTCTCTGCAAACTTGCCAGCATCCATTGTTTCTTGACTTTTTAATAATCACCATTCTGACTGACCTGAGATGGTCTTCCTGGTTTTGATTTGCATTTCTCTAATGATCAGTGATGTTGAGCTTTTTTCATATGTCTGTTAGCCGCATGAATGTTTTCTTTTGCTGTCTGCTCTGTGAATATATTTTATAGGACAAAATAAGATACTTTGAAGAAATTATTCCTTGACATTTACTCTAGGGGAGAACCTTCTGCATACCCTCTGCACTGATCAATTTTCCAGGTTATACTCATCTATTGAGTAGTCATGGGGCATATTTGATACTATCAGAATGTTCCTTCTACCCAATCAAGTTTCTATGAAGCATTTACCCACTGCACCAAGGTTTATCCCCATGATCCTCAAATATACTGGCCTCTCATTTTCTTCCTCTATTTTCCCTTCTTTGTCTTCATTGTTAACAATAATATGAACAATCCATTAAGACTAGATGAACCACTTTGTCTGTCATAAGTTCATTTAAACCCCAAAGCACCAAGGTTTAAAGAAGGTCATTTGAGAAATGGACTGAAGGAAAGGGAGGTAGAACAGCATATTAAGGACAATATACAATGGAAGGTGAGAGCATGGGTTCTCGAAATAAGGCTGAGTTAAAGTTCTGACTCTGTGTCTTTCTAGTCTAATTGCTTTGGTAGTTACTAAACCTCCAGTTGCCTCTACTACTTCATTCATAAAGTGGGGATAAAGTACCTGTTTCATAGGGCTGTCCTATTCAGCTTATAAAAGATTTAACACCGTTACTAAGCTAGGGACCAGAATAGTTTAAGCATAGAACCTTGTCACATATCACTAGAAACCACGCTCTACTTTGAGAGCAATCAGTAACATTTATCCTTTGCATTGCATACAAAGGCCCTGCATCATCTAGCTCTTATATGGTTTGGCTCTGTGACCTCACCCTAATCTCATCTCAAATTGTAAGCTCCATGTGTCCAGGGAAGAACCTGGTGGGAGGTGACTGGATCATGGGGGTGGTTTGCCCCAGGCTGTTTTAGTGATAGTGAGTTCTAATGAGATTTGATGCTTTAAACGTGTTTGGCAGTTTCTCCTGTTCACTCTCTCTCTTGCCTGCCACCATGTAAGACATGCCTTGCTTCCCCTTCACCTTCTGCTATAATTGTAAGTTTCCTGAGGCCTCCCCAGCCATGTGAAACTGTGAGTCAATTAAACCTCCTTTCTTTGTAAATTATCCAGTCTCAGATATTTCTTTATAGCTGTGTGAAAACAGACTAACACAAGCTTTCACCCCAAAACCATTCTATACCCTAGCCCTATTGGGTTAATATATAGGATTCTCAAATTTATTTGTTATACATTGAATTCTGTCTCCCCAAAACTCATATGTTGAAATCCTAATGCTCAGTACCTCAGAAAGTGACTTGTTAGTAGATAGGGTCTATACAGATGTCATTGAGTAAAAATGAATTCATTAGGGACACAGGGAGAACATCATATGAGGATGAAGGTAGAGATGATGGTGGTGCTTGAACAAGCCAAGAAATGCCCCAAAGATTGACAGCAAACCAACAGAAGCCTGGGGAGAGATATGGAACAGATTCTTCCCAGCAGCCCTCCAAAAGAACCAGCCCTGAGAACATTTTGATCTCAGACTTGCAGCCTCCAGAACTGTCAGAAAATAAATTACTGTTGTTCTAAGTTACCTAGTTTGTGGTACTTTGTGATGGCAGCCCTAGAGCACTAATACAATATTGTATTATATTTTTTCTACTTATTCATACCTCTTTCTCAAATACAATTCTTTTTTTTCTATCTGTAGAAAAAATGTGGGTTTATTTTCTTCCAAATCTATCTCAGGTAGGACTGTTTAGCTTTCTTATATACCATATAGCAAAGTCAAGACTGAGGTGAGAGGATGCAGGAAACTTAGAAATTATTGCAAGTATGTATGTAGCTCTTCCTCTTTTAATATATTAACATTTATTATTTGAGAGCATTGGCTTATTATAAGGCCATGGGTTCTTGCTGCTTTTACATTTAGTTTCTTCCCCTCTCTGCTTTATTTTACCCTGATCCCAGTTTTTAATGCTACACAAAGTTTGGTCATTTATAGATTCCCAAAGGCCAGCTGCTACATACAAAAAAAGGGTAAGCTAAGTCTGCCACTATGTGGTTATTTGTTTATCTAAGAGCCAGTCAGGATTGAAATCCATTTGAATTATGACTGATGTCTAGTCATCATATTTAAGCTTGTTAGGGAACTACAGATACAAGCAATACATCTTTCAGCAATGCCTCAATTATACTAAACCAAGCATTTACGAGACTTGACCTATAAATTACCTGTTCAAGAACACCAGAATTTAACAAAAGAATGTATTATGATTAATGGTCTGGTGCCAGTGGAATTAATGATTTTCTACTAGAAAATACTACACTCATGAGTCTTGGTCATGAATGTATGAGAGATTCCATTAAACCATTTACCTCTAATAGACTGCTCTTTTATACACAAGTCTATATATTTCTAATATGTGAGTTGAACCTTAATACAGAAAAACCTTCTAAATGCCCCCAATATGCTTTAATAGATACCTAATAGGGAAGACTGACATTTTTCCATGTACCCAGTTGCTGTCAGGATAAAACCAAAATTCTTTCTAGGTTTTGAAAATTTGTTCATTTGAATGAGTATAGGCTTCTGTTTCACCTTCCTCTTTCTCCATAATTGTTGCCCTCTTGCCTTGGAATACATCCCCTTTCTTTATTTGCTAGGGCTCCTCAGTTCATAAGTTATCTCTTCCAGGAAACTGGTGCTGATTACACTGTTAGTCAATATGCTGTTTCTCTTTTGTTCTGATCATCACTCTGTGCTAAATACCCAACATAGTAACTTACACAGGGTGACCTTTTTGTATATGGGTGAATGAGTATATGAGTTAGTTAATGCATGAGTGAATAAATGAGTAAATTACTGGGAAGATGAATATAAAATTGTGAACAGATAATTCCCTAAAATAAATATCTGTGTTTGTGTTTATTGTATTAAACTATGGTGGTATTAATAGACCATCAGAACATAGTCCTGTACCATGGGTACAAGAAGTTTTGTCTAAGCTGTAGGGAAAACTTGTGCTGAGAGCCAAATCTTTGAGCAAGTAGTGGTTTTCATGACTATGAAGAACAGGAGAGCCTGAGTAGAATAAAACTTGAATCTCTCTCTCTGCCTCCATTTCTCTCCCTCTCTCTTTCTCTTTCCCTTTCCTGTTCAAGACTGTGAAAGAACAAAAATCACTCATCAGAAGTATTGGGGGTGTAGTCCATGCTGGTTAGTGCCAACATATCACTAGTCCTGGGAAATAATCTCATGCTAGGAAGTGAGGGACCTGAAAGGAAATCTGTCCTTTCCCCTTGGAGTTCATGTACAATATGAACATGGCCATGTACATGTTCATGGGCATTGGAAGCAATCTGAGATATAATAGGAAATATAATTAGATACTTGCATGATCAACTATTATTGTCTATTCACTTGTGTTTATTTCTATTTTTATTCTTGTTTTGTTTGTTTGTTTGTTTTTGAGACAGTCTCACTCTGTCACCCAGGCTGGAGTGCAGTGGTGTGACCTCGGCTCACTGGAACTTCTGTCTCCCGGGTTCAAGTGATTCTCCTGTCTCAGCCTCCCGAGTAGCTTGGATTACAGGCATATACAACCATGCCTGGCTCATTTTTGTATTTTCTTTTTGTTGGTAGACACAGAGTTTCGACATGTTGGCCAGGCTGGTCTTGAACCCCTGACATCAGGCAATCCGCTCGCTTTGGCCTCCCAAAGTGCTAAGATGACAGGTATGGGCCACTATGCCTGATCTATTTTAGTAATGTTTTGCAAAGTACAGACTATCTCAGCTATGCAGGGGGATCTAAAATGAAACTCTTGTCAATAGAACTCCAAGATGGAAAGGCTTAGCTCCTGTGATAAATGAGAAGATGCCAAGACTTGGATAAATCTCCTGAGAACAGAAACAGATATCTCTGGTTTAGCTGACCTTCTTCAGTGGAGCTCACTACTTTCAGAGTCATGTATCTGGGTTTCGCATCTTAAGAGAAGTTGTATCTACTGACAAATACCTCCAGGGTTATCACTGACATAGTACCTGGAATAATGTAGGCACTCATCAATATATGTGAGTGGTAGCTGTGGTTGTGAAAATCCGGAGAATTTTCCTAATTATCCAGACATTAACAAAAATGCCTAAACACTACTACTTTAAACAATTGAAACTGACACCCCCCTTAAAATGTTAAAGACAAAACAAAAAAATGCAAATCAGAAAACCAGTGTTAAAGAGCTTGACCCCAATATCTTTCATTTTACTACAGTTAATAACAATATTTCTAAGCCTCCATTTAATTAAATAGGGGAAGTAAAATTTATTATTCCTATATTAAAGTTTACTGTAAGAATTAAATGAGATAAATTAGCACCTTAAGCTGACAATAAATCTAATTGTTCTTGGAGCAGAGATGTCTAACTGACCAAAGATTCATGATACTTTTCTATAGCATGGCTATATTGTAGGATTTAACTGCCCAAATAAGAGCTGACGCCCCTTCCCTCAAGGTGGGATCAAATGAATATTACGATTTCTTTTCAGCAGGATATCAGTATAAGTGATACGTGTTACATCTAGGCTTAGCTGTTTAAGAAACACACATGATTTCCTCTCAATCTCATCTCTTTCTCTCTGTCAGCCTAAAGTCAGTATCATTGTCAACTTCCAAAGGTATTATCTTCAAAGGTGGACAGTAGAGCTGCCATCTCTCTTGGTCACTGAATGATTACATGAAGCAGAGCCTATTGCTTTGTTAAAAATTTCAACTACATAAGAAAAAAAATGTTTATTGTGTTAAGCCTTTGGATTTAGAAATTATCATATCAGTTTTCATTACTCTTAATAGCCTAACTATAATTTGAGGAAGGATGCTGCCTCAACAACAGCCTAAGATATATGTTATTGGCTTAGCAGCTAGATAGTAGACATCAAGGAAGCAGATAAAGCATTTTGGAAAGCTTTAGAGTTCTGTTTTACTCTAGCAAAATATTTGGTGAAGTAACATGCCTACTGGTTCTATGGCTCTAGGGTAAATAGATTAAGCCAGAATGTTAGAGGCTACTACTGGCTTCTCATAGTATTTTAAAAAAGAAATAAACTCAAGCAAAGTTTGGAATATTTTCAAGTTGAGATAAAGGAAAATCAAGAAAGTCTGGAGATCAAAGGCCTTGGAAAAGTTTGCTGCTTCTGAACCCTCAAATAGCAACATTCTTGAAAGACTGACAAAGACCCACTACATTCAAAGTGTCTCAGTTTGTTGCAAAAGCTATGCTAAGTGTGGTACATTCCACTTTCATCCATTGTTTCAGATTACTTCAAGATAGGTACTATTAAGTTTAAAGAGAAAGATATGGGGATGAAAAAGTCAAGAAATAAAGCAGATTTGAGAAATGTATTTAGGAAACTTTTTTTTTTGAGAGGAGTCTCGCTCTGTCCACCAGGCTGGAGTGCAGTGGCGTGATCCTGGCTCACTGCAAGCTCTACCTCCCGGGTTCGCGCCATTCTCCTGCCTCTCAGCCTCCCGAGTAGCTGGGACTACAGGTGCCCACCACTAGGCCCAGCTATTTTTTTTTGTATTTTCAGTAGAGACAGGGTTTCACTGTGTTAGCCAGGATGATCTCGATCTCCTGACCTCGTGATCCGCCTGCCTCGGACTCCCAAAGTGCTGGCATTATAGGCGTGACCCACCGCGCCCAACCTAGGAAACAATTTTTAATGATTACTGGCTTCACGAAGTTGACTGTAAGCACATAGTTGAAAGTGTTAAATTTTGGAAGGAATTGTATTGCTAAGGAAACCACAGTTTAGATTTAAAATGTCTCTGACATTCAATTCCTAAAATAACCCCTAAACCTCTAAATTTGCATGGGCATAGCATAAGCTGAGAAAATTTCAGACATGCCATGGAAGATAATGGAAGAGGAAGACACGTGGAGACAGTGAATCAGAGAAAAACTAGTAACAATGTGTTTCCCAGAGAACAGTATGGCTATCTTATCAAGAAATGTTCCCTACCACAGAACAGGGCTTCCTTACAGTCCAGTTCTAAAGGATCCTGTTATTCTACAGACTAATGAATTTTTATGTGCCTTGAACTTGTTATGTGTCTATTCCTCTTTTATTTTACAAATGGGAGTTTTCAATTTAGTTATCCTGTCCCTGTTTTCTGCATTGTACATTGGATAATGGATAAACAGGCAATTTGTCTTTATATTTATAGTTTAGCAAATGACAAAGAGTTATTATCTGACTTAATGATAGGACTGTGATTACCCAGAGGTTCAGTCTTTCTGATGAGTCTCAAATCTCATTAGATATTTCCTCCTTTTAGGGTGCAGGGGACTAACATGGCAATTAATATGTTCTATGCTTGGGAAGAAGGGTGCATTGGGCAGTTGATGGGCAGAGAGGCAGACCTTAGTAAAAGTACCAAGCTATCTACCAAAGATCTGGGTCCCCTGCCACAGAGTACAGATTTTTTTGAGAAGCAGTTGTCCAGTTTAGAACTGTATCTTTCAGAAGATCCTTGCAACACAGAGCCATGAACTACTTTTCACTAAGAAACTAAAAGCAGAAGTGATGTGTGTCAATTCTGGTCCAAGGTGATTAAGAAGTATGTGTGTACCTTCTGTTCTTCTCTTATCTTGAAATGTCACATGGTAAAGAGGGCAGATGTTGAAGTTATAGAGGTTTTATGATTAAGAATTAATTCACAAATTCTATAGTCTAGAAGAGGAGGAAGAACAAGACAACAAAAATTACAATAGAGCACAAGGTTTGGAACAAAATACTGTGTAATATGACAGAAATTTTCACAAGAGCCTATGGTATCAAAGAAAAACCCTGCACCCCATCAGAAGTACTTGGAACTGTCATGATTGATGTATCTCTATAAAAAAAAATTATCTTGTTACTTTGTTTCTCTTCAGTAATTGTTGATTTTTAAAAATATATTTTGGTCAGCTTTGTCAGGCTGTCTGGAAATGCCAGCTCAAAGACTAGGAGAAACGGAAAACAGTAAATATTTCAGAAGAGAGACATAAAGACTGAGGCAGCTAAGTTTGATAATGGTGCTAGTAGAAACAGCTATAACAGTTTAAACAGCTACATCATGAAAAAATATTTAGTGAAGGATATTAACAGCTTAGATATTAAAGGTAAGGCCTTATTAGAATACAGCATGAATCATCTTCAGTCTTCTAATAGTTGTTTTGGTGTGGAAAGAGCACAGAGTTTGGAGCCAAACAGACCTGAGTTTTGGTCCCCAATCTGACAAGTTTTATGGCTCTGGCAAAGTAATTTTTTTTTTTTTGGAGGGGGGTCCTCTGTTTCTTTGGGTTTAAAATGAGGGTAATGTCTTCCTCACAGTGGTATGACAATGTTCATGTTTATAGTGGTGTTAGCGTCAAGGACATAGTATGTACTCAATGAAAGGTAATTGTACTGCCTTGATACACAAATAGTTCCTTGTTCAGGGAGCTTAGGCTAATTTATGGAACATGACAGAGGATATCCTAATCACACATTTTTATTTTTACCTAAAGCTTATTCAGGTGAAATGTATTCCTTATATATTTTTTCTAATGCTTTTAGGTATCTTAGATATATATTATCTAAGTGCTGCATATTTATAGAATAAATACCTCCTAATTTTATTGGTTATATAAGAGTAATTTAGCAGTTGTACTTCAACAGAAGTATTTTAGACATAGATCTTTGATGCTAAAGACCCTTTTTCCCTTGGTGGAGGGCACTCTGCTATAAAATTGATACTTTCCTTGTCCAGGCGCGGTGGCTCACGACTGTAATCCCAGAACTTTGGGAGGCCGAGGTGGGTGGATCATGAGGTTAGGAGATCAAGACCATCCTGGTTAACATGATGAAACCCCGTATCTACTAAAAATACAAAACGTTAGCAGGGTATGGTGGCAGGCTCCTGTAGTCCCAGCTACTCGGGAGGCTGAGGCAGGAGAATGGCGTGAACCCAGGAGGCGAAACTTGCAGTGAGCGGAGATCATGCCACTGCACTCCATCCAGCCTGGGTGACAGAGAGAGACTCTGTCTCAAAAAATAAATACATAAATAAATAAAATGAAAATAAATAAATAAATAAATAAACAAATAAATAAAATTGCTACTTTCCTTAAAGTGCCATACTTGTATATTTTACAAGAGGCCTAGGAAAATGCACACACAATTTAGATTTAGTGTATGGACCTCCAATTTGCCCCAGAAATCTGTTTGGTTTTGTTTCTTTTTTTCTCATCCTGTCTCTGCTTCTTATTTTGTCTTCTAGGAATAAGGAAAATTTTTAAAGAATCCTTTAATTATTTAAACAAATTTATTTTCTTGTCGGCAATCTGCTTTGTTGCCAACAACTATGAGTTCACCTCTATCCTCTCTTTCCATTGTGAAACTAAAAGGGAAGTTCACAGACAGAGGATGGTTGGGTAAACACATTTCTCAAGCTGTCATTGAGAGGTGATAACTTCAGAAGTCATTTTCATTTAACCAACTCTGCCTTGGGTTATTTTTGCACTATAAAGACTGTTCTCAGTCTTTGAATTTTTGAGAACTGCTTTGTATTCTCTCATGTGGAGAGAACCCAGAGCTGTGGTTCATCTGCCCAGAAGCTGGTGATCACAGGTCTTTTGCCTGTCTCTGAAGATGCAGATTCAGTTTTCCTAGGGTCTTCTCAGGTTCTATCATTTGCGCCCCCTTTAGTCCAAACACATTTGGTTCTTCCTAGTTTTCATGTGTGTCTATTTCCTTAATTTGCTTAATTTAACCAAAGACAATTTGGAATTGTCCTGGGCAGTTCGGGAAAATTTTGACATGAGTGAGATTATTCTTTTAAGAAAAACTTCAGGATAAAAAAGAAAAATTTTAAGATTTTGAGATGATACACTGTCCCACTGCCAAAAAGGTAGATCACTTTAAGTTTCTGAGATTACTGTTTTTATTTTCCATATGTTAGGAATTAATAAGGGCCATCTTATTAATTGTAGGACTTGGAATAGTCAAGAGCCTGAATTATTAAGACCAGCTATAGAAACTCTCTCTTTTGATTATATGGGATAAGATGTGTTTTTCTATATATAAGTCTTCTCTTTCTCTGAAGAGGGAGATAACTAACATTTTAGAATGCTACTTTTTTTAAAATCAGAAAATGGTAATGCAGAAGAAAATATTTAACTCTGAGTTTAAGTAATGACCTTTGTTCTTAACTACTGAATAAAAAAAAAAACTAGATACTTAGAGTTTTAGATATTAATTCAAGACTCTTTAAAAATCTGGTTTATAAATATAGAAATTTATAAATTATATTAGAAGAGTTCATATTAATTTCCCGATGCTAATTAAATCTGTGAATCAATTGGGATGATTTAATTTAGTTAAGAAACCAACATAAAAAATTAAGTTAGTACAGTATTTTAGCTAATACATGACTTAAGTTTAATTTTTCATGAGTTAAAGGTGGTAACTGATATAAGTAGTTAAATCAAAACTCTATAGAATAGTTACTAAAAACACAAGATTTTGACTATTACCAGCCCAATTTTTTATCAAGAGAATGGTTATTAAAATAGTAAATTCAATATAACATATACACTGTATTATTTGGTGTGCTGATAAAGTTAATTATGTTTTAAGACTAAAGTTAAAAGCTTTACATATATCATATATTTATGTGTATGTGTATATATACTTATTTAATGATTAGGGTATATTCTGAGAAATGGGTCCTTGGGTGATTTTGTAGTTGTGTGAACATCATAAAGTGTGCTTACACAAACCTAGGTGGTATAGCCTACTACACACCTAGGTTATATGGAATAGCTTATTGCTTGTAGGCTGTAAACCTGAACAATATGTCACTATACTGAACACTATAGTGAATTGTAACACAATGATAAATAATAGTCTATCTAAACATAGAAAAGGTACAGTAAAAATATGGTATTATAATCTTACGGTACCATCATTGTACATGTGGTCTGTTGTTGACCAATATGTTGTCATGTGGTGCATGACTGTGTGTATGTACATATATGTTGCATATTTGTTTGGGCTTATATGTATCTGTGTATTAGTCTTCTCAGACTATCATGACAAAATACCAAATACTGGCAGCTTAAGCAATAGACTTTGTTTCCTCATACATCTGGAGGCTGGAAAATCCAAGACTGAGGTTCTGGCAGGGTTTGGTTTCTGCTGAGGGCTTTCCTTCTGGCTTGCTGACAGCCACCTTCTCACTGTGTTGTTACACGGCAGAGAGAGAGAGACTGAGTGAGCATGTTGTCTGCTGTTTCATTTATAAGGGCAGTGATTCCCCATCATTAAGTCTTCTCCCTCATGACCTCATCTAAACCTAATTATCTCCTAAATGGACTATCTTCAAATACCACCACCTTGAGAGTTAGGACTTTAACATGAATTTTTGGAGGACCCAATGCTGTTCACAGCAATTCCTGTTTAAGAGAAAAAAAGTAAAAGAGAGAGAGAGAGAACTCTTTGATTTCTCTTCTTAGAAGGAGGACACTGATAGTGTTGGATTAAGAGCTTATGCTTATGACCTCATTTAACCTTAGTTACTTCCTTACTTCAAATACAGGCACATTGGGAGTTAGAGTTTCAATATATGAATTTAGGGAGTGGGGAGACAATTCAGTGCAAAACAAATTGAATATATACATTTAAAGATATATTAGTATACATTAGTTCAAAGTGTGTATGCTTTGTCATAAATTGTTTAAAAAAATCAAAATGGAGTAAAATTAGTTTTTTTCTGTCTAATGACTAAATCACTCTGTGATTAAGTATCAGCATATAGCACAACAATTTATTGTGCTATATTTCTTTACTTTTGTCACAATCCTGAACCATTCTAACAAAAAATTATTTTAGAAAAAAATATATTTCTAATGATCATCACTTCTCAATTTTGTATATTTTCAAAACTATTGCCTTTAGCTCTATTTTGCGTTTAGATTAAATGGCATATTTATACCTTATCTTCTTTGACAAATTCCCTATTCAAGCCCTAAATGCAGAAAAATAGAATATTTAAGATGTTTTTATGCCTAAACTATATTTGCTAACACAAAGGTTTATTTTTAACCTTGTAAGTTAATTAGTTTTATTTGCAATTCTCTAAATTTTAATGAACTAAAAATTATAAGAGCTCTTTTTATATACCAATTTAGAATAAAGCAATATCTGACAAATCAAAAGAGAAACTCGATCTTCCCAGGTTAATTATATATAAGTAAACTATGTTAATATAAATAAAATTCAATAATTATTTATTTCTTATATTAAAATAAATATAATTATGTTAAATATGCTATACCACACAATAATTGTTTCCAAATTGATCATTTTTTAGGTTCTATAATACTTGTCAATCAGGACAGTCAGAATATGTTATGATATAAATCAAAAGTTTGTGGAGGTTTGCAATCTATTTACTGTTGGTAATATACCTTTCTCTCAGTAATCATTAACTGAATCTTTATTAAGTTACATGATATCACAAGAGAAGACAGTACTCTCTTCCATTTCAATAATGCCAGTTAACATAATAGATTAGCCAAAGCTGTTTGTCTTACCACTATAACAGAGATAAGTTAGACATAATTTTTTTATAAAATAAATTGTATATATTTAAGCTATACAAATTGATGTTATAGGATAAATATACATAATAAAGTGGTTATTATAGTGAAGCAAGTTACCATATCAATCATCTAGTCATGATCTTAATTTATAGGGAAACTTCAAATATTTGGGCCAAGAAGGTGACTAATATATGTCTACTTACCTATAACACAATATTGACCAAACTTTAAAGATGAGACTGGGACTGGAGCCAAAATCCTCATATCCTTTTTATTTCCTCCAAATGGATTTTATATAATTACCCTAAAATAGGCTATGGATTTGTTCAGGTTATTGTATGTTTATTTTCAGGATAGAGCAAAGATTTTCCTTATTGGAAAGCCACAGCTTTAACACAAAAATAATTGCCTGACTTTTTTTTTTTTTTTTTTACTTGGCTTAAACTATCTGTTTAATGATGGAAATACTCACATTACTGAAGCGGTTGTTAAAATATTTCCTCTTACTTAAAACTCCACTGCCCGTATCACATTCAATATTAAGGTAAGGTAGATGGACAATATTAATTCTGAAATTTAAATTAACTGGTATACACCTAAACTAATTGAAAGTAGGTATCCATACTTGTACACAAATGTTTATAACAACAGTATTCACAACAATCCAAAGGACCCAAATAGTTGTCAATGGATGACTGTATGAATGAAATGATGTGTGTTATTACAATGGAATGTTATTCAGCCTTAAAAAGGATGAAGTACTGACACATGCTACCACATGGATCAACCTTAAAAATGTTATGCAATGCTGGGTGCAGTGGCTCACACCTGTAATTCTAGTACTTTGGGAGGGCGAGGCAGGAGATTCAGACCATCCTGGTTAACACAGTGAAACCCCGTCTCTACTAAAAATACAAAAAATTAGCCAGGCATGGTGGTGGGCGCCTGTAGTCCAAGCTACTCAGGAGGCTGAGGCAGGAGAATCGCTTGAACCCGGGAAGTGGAGGTTGCAGTGAGCGGAGATCACGCCACTGCACTCCAGCCTGGCGACAGAATGAGACTCCATCTCCGGGAAAAAAAAAAAGTTATGCAAAATGAAAGAAGCTAGTCACCAAAGGTCACATTTTTTTTACTCTATTTACATAAAATATCTAGAATGAGTAAATGCACAGCAAATTAAAAAAAAAAAAAGGCATGTTAGTGGTAGCTAGGGACTGGGGATGGGGAGTGAGCATCGGCGATAACTGCTTTATGAGAGCGAGGTCCCTTTGGGGGATAATGAAAATGTTCTGAAATTAGATCAAGGCAATTAATGTATAATACAACATTGTGGATGTATCAAGTATCATTAATTGTAAACTTTAAAATGGTTAATTTCATGTTATGTGAATTTCATCTCCAAAGAAACAAAAAGAAACAATGAAAACCTAGCAACTAGTATTAGTCAAATTTTCAGAAACCCCTGAACTTTCATGGCCTAAAGTATTACCTTTGACCTTAATGACAGTGAGGCCAACTCTTGATAGCATCTCTGATCTTTCTGCATGAACTAAGATTCCTAGCTACCACGAGATATTTTCAGCATTCCTAGACACTGACTTATTATATGGTGATATAAGTAATTATTACAAAGGAGTCATAATACACTCAGTCTGTTTACCAACATGCACAATCAGCTTTTCCTAAAGAGCATCCCCTCAAAATTCCTTCAGTATTTTAAACCTAGAGACTTCATCTGTTGGAAGAGATCTCAGATAAAAGTAGCCTGAAGTTTTAAAGAAAAGGGCCTTATCAGGTAGTAGTGGAATCCAGAGTGCTTATTCTTGGATCTGTGTCTTGATTAAAGACATACAGCCATCATTTAATCACCTAAAACTTTTTAAACTGTCAACCTCAAACCAAGAATTCGTAGGGATCTTTAAAACTCCATTAAGTACACAGCTTTACGTATGCCAATTCTAATTATTATTATATAAACTTTTCTCATTTCCAACCACTAGCCCTTTCAAAAGATCCATCGTAAGTAGTTCAAGATCATATTCAAAAACCCTATAAATATCTTTTCCAAAGTCCCCTTTGTCAGACAGTACAAAGACCCTGTCCAAGTGAGATTCTCCCTTGCTACAGAAGGTTTAAAATAATGCAGCTTCACTTGATGAGCAGGTTCCTCTGGTGAGTTTATTTTATCATAGCCTACTAACTATGCAATACTAAAACAAAATTCTGTTCCGTATCCCCCTATTTTTCTCCACATCCCCACTTCCTATGTTGTTATTCAGGCAGGCACCAAATCATTCTTGATTTATTTCTGTTATAATCTACAGCAAAATAATCTATAAATCATGTCAGCTGTTACTGGAACATATGCAGTATTGTGAACGAATCTAACCACTTCTTCCCATTGCTTACTTGGACTGTTGCAGTACCTCTTACTGGATCTCCCTGCCTTTGCCTTTACACTGTCCCTGCTCCTCACCATCTATTCAGAGATCTCTGGACAGAGCATGTCAAGCCTCTGGTCAAAACCCTTCCATGCCTTCCCAGGTCATTTAGAGTAACAGCCTAATCCCTAAGAGTAGCTTGCATTATCTGCCCCTCCTTTTTAACTCTCAGATCTTACTTTCTACAGCCGTCCTCCTTGCAGTTGCTTCAGTACAACAGGCCTATTCCTGGTTGAACAATTCATTCTTCCAGTTCCCAATATCTAAAATGTGGTTTCCCCCACCCCCAAATATCTGTATGGTTTCTGCACCTCCTTCAGACCTTTACTCAAATGCTGCCTATTCATTAAGATTTCCGTTCCTATCCCATCCAAAACTACTAGGGACATGGGATTCACCTCCGCCTCCACTCACCATATTTACTTTGACTCTTAGACTGCTTCATATTTATCTTTAGCATATAAAATTATATAATATTCTTTTTTGAATACATGATAGTAGAAGTTTTGTTTCTATTTTTAATTTTTCTTATTCTGCTCTATCTCCTACACATAGAGCAGTGTTTTAATAAACAGCAGGCACTGCTTAATTCATAAATCTATACATACACTTCTATTAACCTTTATTATAAATCATAGCAGGCAGACCATGGGCTTGTCTCTTCAACTTGTGGATTCTGATCTGAGACTGTCTGCTGCTGACACTACTTAACATAACACCTCTTGATTTTGTTTAACAAAGAATATTGGCTCATCTTCATATTTATTTTCATTCTCAATATACCACAATTCTGATCCCGTCTTTGTTTCAGCATCCTAGTGTTAATGATTATAACTCAAATATACCCAATGAGGCTATATAACCTCACACGCTAGCCTGTGTACTATCTAGGTGATATTAATTGCATATGGCCTTGTAATGAACTCAGTTTATTTTTCTTATTTGGCCATCCCAATCCTACCCCTTCAAATTTGAACCTATTTCCCCCAACTGACTAGCAATCTGGAGGCCTGATTGTTTAGTACAGAGTAGGTGCTCAAAAATATTTGAAAATTTTCAGATAAAACACTATAATTCTCTGCCTTTCCTCTTAGATGCAAGCCCTAAATTATTACTATGGAAGCACTTAGCCTGATTTCCCTAGCTCACTGCCTAATACATAAATAGGTCACAAAATATAGAGAGCCTTTATATTTACTTTCTAAATAAAGCATTAAAAATGAAATATTTTAGTATAATCAGTGTCTTTGTCTCCCATCAGGTACATTTTATAAGACTGGGATATCTCGGTATCCTTCATAACTATCACCATGTCTTAGCTGAAGAGAAGTATGTCTCATACAAGGCAAATGTAGCAACATTCTCATTTCTTAGATCTCGTTGTTACTCTGATTTTCTTGCTCTTATGTGATAACCAGATGAGTCTTTTCACCTTTGTACCTTTATTCTACTTTAATTTTTTTCAAAATAAAATTTTTCTTTGCATTGTCTGCTTGGTTTTCAGCATCACTCTATAGTATACGTGTAGAGACACAGCTTGTTGTGCTGCTTCTCAGCCCAGCACTCCAGGCTCTCCTTTGTTCGGGAAAGGGGTTCAGAGAAGTATCGTGGGTTCTTTGTTGGGGTAAACTGAAATTATGCTTATGGGAAGCATTCACCATGATACTGTAAACTGAGGGTATAAAGGCTACATCCCAGGGGACAAGTTAACTCCACACAATACATTTTAAAAATCTTATTTACTACCAAAATGATGCTTCTGACCTTTCCAGATGTTTTATATAATATTATCACTCAGAATGGTATTCTGATCAATAATGATACAAATAGGGGCTCCCATAGACCATCTAAGATAAAAGACATTGACTTTGTAATAGGATACAATTATTTCCTACTTTCCTTATAATTGTAAATATGTCTATCCTTCAGTGGAAGAGGAAAAGACTTCTGGATAATTTTTATAATAATTGATTTTATCTCCTCCTCACCTCATCCAGCTTGGGAGTGTGACCATATAGAGCCATAAAAACACTCAGAATTTACAAGATTATCTGATTCTGTTCCATGCAGGAGACTCAAAAACAAAGCTCCCATGGCCCCAAAGAAGCACAATAATGACAGTCCACACTGCCCAAGGCCACTGAGTATTCATGTCATGGGTTACTAATGAAACCAGAAGTAGCCTGTTGCCTGAAAATTATTCATTAAGTATTCTATCATTTGTCCTCTGAGATATAATGTGAGTAAATAAAAAATAAAAGACATTTCCAAAAGTTTATGCTTTTTTCTAGGTGATTTCCCGGGCTCTCTGTATCAGTGGACTGATGTTTCCTGTTAGCCTTCCTCCCAAGGAACTCAAATGGCAGAGGGATTTCCCTGTTGAATAGCAAATACATACAGTGTTACCGAAACAATTACGTTCCAGGAGATGGGATGGAAAACTCTGTTCTCACACATAGAGGTTTTTTGTGTTGTTGTTGCTTTTCTTTTGTTTTGTTCTTTGCTTTTTGAGAAATAGGGTCTCACTCTGTTCCCAGGCTGGAGTACTATCAAAGCTTACTGCATCCTCAGCCTCCTGGGTTCAGGCAATCCTCCCACCTCAGTCTCTTGAGTAGCTAGGCCTATATGTTTGCACCACCACACCCGGCTATTTTTTTTTTTTTAACTTTTTGTAGAGACAGGCTCTTGCTGTGTTTCCCAGGCTGGCCTCAAACTTCAGGCCTTAAGCAATCAATATGTTTTATAGTATCTATTCTCAACATTATTTTTCTTATTGTTGAAGGGTATGTATGTGTATATTTGTTTGGGTATGTATGTGTGTGTGTGTGTGTGTGTGTGTTAAAAGTAAAAATGGTAAAATATTGTAAAAATCATTTGAATACTTTATGTCATGACCTATAATAGTCAGACATATGTAGACATAGTATGCCCTGTAATGACATACTTTTTAAGAATTGCTTTGCATTTCTCTAATAATCAGTGATGTTGAGCTTTTTTACTTTTTTTTGCCATATGAATGTCTTCTTTTGAGAAGTGTCTATTCATGTCCTTTGCCTACTTTTTAATGAGAAATTTTTTGTGGATTTAAGTTCCTTGTAGACTCTGGATATTAGACCTTCATGATAAGATACCATCCCATGCCAGTCAGAATGACGATCATTAAAAACTCAAACAACAGATGCTGGCGAGGCTATGGAGAAATAGGAACACTTTTACATTGTTGGTGGGAATGTAAATTATTTCCACCATTGTGAAAGATAGTGTGGCAATTCCTCAAAGACCTAGAACCAGAAATATCATTTGACCCAGCAATTACATTACTGGGTATATCCCCAAAGGAATATAAATCATTCTATTATAAAGTTAAATGCACACATATGTTCATTTCAGCACTATCCGCAATAGCAAAGGCATGGAATCAACCCAAATGTTCACCAATGATAGGTATGCTAAATAAAATATGGTACACACACACCATGGAATACTATGTAGCCATAAAAAGGAATAAGATCATGTCCTTTGCAGAGACATGGATGGAGCTGGAAGCCATTATCCTCAGCAAGCTAATGCAGGAACAGAAAACCAGGCACCACATGTTCTGAACAATGAGAACACATGGACACAGGGAAGGGAACAATACACACGGGGACCTGTTGCGAGGGGTGTGGGAAGAGAGAGAGCATGAGGAACTATAGCTAGTGCATGGTGGGCTTACTCCCTAGGTGAGGAGTTGATAGGTGCAGCAAACCACCATGGCACACGTTTAGCTATGTAACAAACCTGCACATCCTACACATGTACACTATAATAACTTTAAATAAAATCAAATACAATAATTTTTAAAAAGTGAAAAATATTGCATCATATTCCTTACTAAGAATGTATCATAGAATATTTAAACAACTTACATAGTGGCAAAATGTCCTCTATCTGGTTTTATAATTTATATTCCTCCTAATATATACTCTATTCTAGATACTATTCTATATACTATATTCCTGGTAATATAATTTATAATTCAACTACTTGTATAATTTATATTCCTACTAGTAGTGGATAAAAATTTCTATTGTCTGGGTCACAAACAACATCAGATATCATCACTTGAAACTATTATCTATTTTGATTGCAAGTGCTGTTATTTTACTGTTTTTCTCCAACTTCATTTGCTTTTCAGTTATGTTGTACATTTTCATATGGTTATTATATATTTCAGTGTTTTTCATGCATATTCATTTCCCTTGCCTTTGTGTTTTTAAGGATGCCTATCTTTTACTATTGACTTATAAAGAAGTTTTTACATATTAAAGATTGAAACAACTTGTCATCTACATAGAATTTATTTGCTGTTGGCCTTTTAGTTTTGTTAGTGACATCTTTGACATTTAAAATTAACTATATTATCATTTATATTTCCTTTTATTATAAACATAAATATGCTTGATGTGCTAACTTATGAAATAATTTTGGTGTGTGCTGTAAGGGTGAAGTTTATTTACCCATAAATAATCATTTGTCCAAAGATCATTTAGTAGTTATTTAAAAATCTATGGAATAATATCAAGGATTCAATTATAAATTTTATATGCGTTTTAACCTTTCCATGTTTTTCCCATGCTCCAAATTGTCCTCACTTTGAACAATAATTTTGCAATATTTTATATTCTAGCCACACTAAACCATCCAAAACTTCGTGAAAATATTTGCAACTTTTACATGCTTTTTTTTTTCTTGCTATTCCTTCTGTCTCAGTGTTTCTTTCTACTCATTCTATCAAAATATGCTCATCCTCATTAAGGTTCCACTTAAATGTCACCTCTTCAATGACAATTTTCTAATAATTTTAGAGAGAATTAATGGTTCCTTTTATTCCACAACTGCACAGCAATAATCTTATACCTCTGCTTACCATTTATTTTTATGCTTACATTATAATTATAATTATTTGACATATTTATCACCTCCCACTTAATTCTAAGGTCCATCTACAGACTCTTTTCTGAATCTTTATTTATTTATTTATTTTTGGAAACGGAGTTTTGCTCTTGTTACCCAGGCTGGAGTGCAATGGCATGATCCCAGCTCACAGCAACCTCCTCCTCCTGGGTTCAAGTGACTGAATCTTAAACAGTACCTAGAATACTGCTGACTATATAGTATGTGCTCAACAAATATCTGCCTCACATACAAAAATAAATGGGGTTTAGAGAAAGAGAAGTAGTCAAGCAAGTGGATAAGAAAAGGGAACAATTACATTTTAGGTGTCTGGTATATACTAGGTGTTGCACACACATTCTTGGTTAATGTTCATAACTTCATGAGAATGTATTATCCCCTCGATTATTTAGAAATGGGAATAGAAGCAATCAGATAAAGCATACTTTGTCTAAGACCACGTGCCAAGATTTAACTTGGGTATCTCTTACTCCAAGGTGTGTCTTCCTTCTTGTGTATCCCACCAAGTCTTCACTCTTAGTCTTTCTATCCTGTATTAGAGATCACAGCAAAAACATATGCCCCAAACATTATTAGTCAAATCACCCAAAAGTGCACATTGAGCTCTTTTAGAAGCAATTTGAATTATCTGTTTATGGAATTTTCCAAGGAATAACTTATAGTCATGAAACAAAAACAATTTGTTACCAGATGGTGTTGTCCAGAAATACTACAATATGAGCTCAAAGAAAAGATAGGGCCATGTGGAATGGAATGATTTGGAAAACCTTGAATTTTAACTGGAAATTAGGAAGACAGGGAGGCTATACTGAGTCCATGTGTCAGGGACAATGCTAAGTCTTATCATACCTCACTGAGTTCACATACAGTATACCCTTTCTGAAGATTCGGAGCCATTCAAGTTGTGCAATGTCTTGCATAGACAAAACATTTTCCCTTATATGGCACACTTTTACCAGTGTTATCTTATATAATCCTCAAAATCCTGCCAAGACAGCAGTAAGAAAATATTCATTTATTAATCTCTTCACCTGTTAATTATTCACACTGACTCATTGCATCATTTATTTACACAAAAATTTATTGAAGACTTGATATGGGATAGGCATAGTTCTAAGGGCTGTTAAAGGTATAAAATCTGTCTTGACTTGGAGTATCATTATTGTTTTCTTTCAGATTGGCAATTTGAATTCATGATTAGTGCACAGATACACCCAACTACATAGAATTATTGTAGAGCAGGGGAGGAATTGTAATCATATTGTCAGACTCCCCAGTAGGTCAAACCAAATCCTAATTTTGCTTAAAACCTATGACCACACTAGATAGATAAATATGAAAGTTACAGTTTCAGGTGTCTGCATAGTGCTTCTGTCTTACTGGATATTTTATTGTCTCTTATCTAACATTTCCCTCAGAACTCCTGGTTGAACATTTTTTTAAGATTGTTTTCTTCACACTACTCACTAGACTGAACAAAATATTCAAATTAGATATTTGTTGATACAAAAGTGAGAAGCCAGAGGCAAAACTTCAGGCTGTGGTGTTGGAGCTGGCTACCTAAAGCACAAGTTAAGGTACTGATATATTCAGTATTAGGGGCTGGAACTCTTTTACTAAATTCAATACTCTCTTAGCTGTACCCTCGAGCTATTTCAGTTCAATGAAAACATACCCCTAAAATGACACAGTGTGGTCACTCATGCAAAGAACACTTGGCAGACCTTTATAGCAAGATCCCATTTATACAGAAATATACCAATGATTCTATTACAACATGTAGAATTGTCCTAATGCCAGGATAAAAGAAAGCACTAGTACATCTATTTAAAGAATTTCAGCATACAAACTTATTCAAATTATGACTCCTTCCAACCTAACTTTGATGCTTAAAATTCATTTTATTGCACTCAGAAGTAGCAGAAAGCATGTATTAATAATGTGTCAGGCACAAATGTTACCCAATTTAAAGACATTCTTTAAATAATAACACTAGTATTATTATAATAATTATTGTTTGTCACACAGGATTTCAGGGTTATATAAATTGTACATAGAATAACTATAACTTAACTCATGACTACTGGGTCAGTTTCTTCATCTATAAAAAGAAGCCTATTTTTGTGAGTTTTCCTACAAAAGAGAGTTACACAAGTAATCAAAGGGAATAATAAGCTTTGGGAATTATAAATGTCTATATAATTTAAGGTGAGGTTTATTATAAAGTGCTGCTCGATTCTGATGGCAAATGAGTCTGCCTCACATTGTAGAATAAGGATATCATAATCACATTCCTAAGACTCAAACTCACTTTCTTCTAAGACCTCACTCTGACCACATTTTCAAGGATAAGTAGGTGGATTTGAAACATTTATTTCCTATAATCTGTATCGATTGGCTGTATGTTTTTTTCCTGTGCCCACATTCGTAATATTAATGAAATTAATGACCAGTCCTGCTGAAAGCTATTAAATTTACATTTTATTGTTCTTATAAATACAAGAATCCATTGGCATGAACCTTAATATTCTCCCAAATGTTATTAATATACATTGCACCTGGTATAGAAATTTCCAGTTGTATTAGTTTGGGTATTAGATCCCACCAACTCTTTAGTGTAGTCCAGGAGGCTTGATGATATTTTACGCTTTGACAGCTGATGTGGAATCATAAAAGGGTAAAACATTGTATCCTTTTTTTTCTGTTCAACAGATGTAGGAAAACAAAATGCAAGACTAAAATTTATTCATCTGCATTTATATTAATCAGTTCAATGGGAATGGGCTGTAACCCATTTATTGATTGGTTTCTATATGCTAAGAGTGCTGGTTGTTACAAATATGATATGTCAGCCTGGCATGGTGGCTAACACCTGTAATCATCTGTAATACCACACTAGATAGATAAATATGAAAGTTACAGTTTCAGGTCTCATAGTGGTTCCATCTTACTGGAATTTTATTGTCTCTTGGGACAATAGTTTGGGAGGCTGAGGCAAGTAAATCACTTAAGACCAGGAGTCTGAGACCCTCTTGGGCAGCATACCAAAACTCTGCCTCTATCAAAAATACAAAAAAATTAGCCAGACATCCTGGCGAATGCCTGTAGTCCCAGCTACTCAGGGGACTGAGGTAGAAGAATCATTTGAGCCTGGGAAGCTAATGTTGTAGTGAGTCAAGGTAACACCACAAACAAAACAACAACTAGTATGATATGTGATTTACTCCTCACAAGTAATTTGTTCAGAAGTAACAACATCAAGATGCAGAAATATAGAATGCCAAAGGCCACACAGAGGATGAATAGTGGAACTAGGATGAAAACTTAGGTCTGCCTGATTCCACTTAATGATACTTTTCCTTAACCCTTTTTATTACTTTACCATCATGGACTACAGAGTATGGGAAATTGTCTATGTCATGCATAGAAACTATTTATTAAATAATGACTTATTTTTCCATTTATTAATAAATTTAAATAGGATAATTCCAGCTAAGATTTATGATCAGCCTAAAATAGCCAGCTTTTCCACAATGATTTGACATAATAATTATTTAAAAACTCAATGTCTTATTTATTCAGCTTTACATCAGGATTACATTTCTATGATGCTTAGAAAATTACAAAGTCTTAAAAATGAGTGTTTCTACCTTTTTTAGAATGCTAGACATCTAGGACTTGGAAGCAAACAATTTAGGGGTAGTATATTAATTCCAGTATACCAAGAGGGAACTGCAGTGAAAGGTGCCTTTACTCAGTCATTAATGGAGTAAAGTGGAGATAAGAGAGGTACATCCTACTTTGACACATCAACTTTTGGCTCTCCACATTTTCAGAATCCTCAGACTGAGTCAGAGCAAGAGATAGGTTCCTAGACATTCAGGACAGAGAACCACACCCTTTTCCATATCCAAAGCCTTCCTTTCTCACTCCCTTCCACTGTTCCTCTCTTGAGTCTAACCAAGAAATTTAGACTTTACACTACCTTGTATAAAGCCTTTCTTAATTATGAGGCACTATACTGAATTTTCTCCCTCTGTAAACAGTGACAGTATTTGTAATCCAGTCCTAGGTTTCACCTGGCTTTTTATGAACCACATTTATAGAAAATGTCCTAATCTCATGTACTGAACCCCTATCTTCTATAGCCATTAGGAAACCCTATCTCTTCAACAGGTCCTCTCACTCATCTATTTCTAAGATATGCAAACAATAAAAGCCTCTACATCCAAATGTTTCCTAAACTTTATCAGTTTATATGTCCTTGGTAAGACCATTTGCCTTTTGGTATAGTCATTCTCTAACGTATTATCCAAACTTGGACACTGTTGAGATTGAAAAGGAGGCATTTACCAGATGAGATTCCAGTAACACATGTAGAACTTGAGATTGTCCTGAACTAGCTGGTTCCTGTGGCCACCTTACTACTAGTGATCCCCTATAACCAGACAGTATCACATCTACCTTCTATTCCATATCTATTCAAAATCACAGCAATTTTTTAAGGGCCTTTGGTGGTTTTTGTTTTAATCTATGGCCTCTCATTCCTGGAGCATGCAGTTTTTCCTCAGTGGACAGGGTGGCAGAGCAGTGTTAAGGTAGGAACATTGCTCAGTCTCACCTTTTACAAATCTGACCCTCAGATCCTAATACTAGGACAACGCACTTCAGCATGAACTTTTAAGGGTGATTTTCTTTAGTGGTCTGGCAGCCATGTACTTGCCTCCTTCCACTAACTCCATAGTCTGTCATACATAGCAGTACGTATCTGAACTGTACTTTTAGACAGTTCAGATGGTTCAAACACTTTCCCATTAGCCAACTAGAACCCATTCAAATACCCTCTAAAATTTGATGAGTTAAGTTTCTGGAATATTCTTTGGCTATCAGAAGGGTGGTCAACCAAGAGCTCACAGAACACCTCTTGGGGAACTATGTGTCTAAATTCACATGCAATTTAAAGGAATTTATCTGCAGCTCAGCCACGATAGAGTGCTATATATTTTTGCTAGTAATACAACAATCTAGTTCATAATGATTCGTTGACCAATCCTGACATGTTTCAAAAAAGATTTGGTATCAATTTCACACAAGGTTTTTTAAAGAAGTTTTGTTCTGTTTCAATATTTTTTCAGAGTTATTTTCTGTTTTTCCTGTCTTCCTTTATCACATCATTTTGTAGGCATTATTGACACTGTTAATGATAAGAGAGGGTACCTTTAAAACACGGATGTAAAATTTTACATGCTTCATTTAACTACTACTTCGTTTGAGATGCACAACTATGTGAAATCAAGAAATATTACTTATTATCACCCTTTATTGCTGAAGAAGCCATGGTACAGACAATTTAACACATTTTTTCCAAAGCCTAACAATTAAAAAAGTAACCAAACTGGAGTACAAAGTCTGTTTTCCTGGAACTGTATTTTGTGCCCTTTAGCACTTCAAATGACTCCCCATTGCAGGAACATTTTTCAGTGGCCTTCACCAACACCAAAGACGGAAAGTGGAAAGACATGGGCAATGTACCAAGGTGAAAGTCAGTCACCATCCTGTGGTACCTCTTAATAAAATGTCCATTAATTTTTCTGCTTGACAGATTTCTGTTTGCAATGGAATCATGGAATCAGCTCTGGGTTTTTTTTTTTTTTTTTTTTGGCAGTGTATCCCTCTGGCTTGAATACTTTGATTTTGACCTTAAGTTCATGTCCCTTCATATTATCTTAGATAAATGACATCCATTGAGACACATAAGGGGTTGCCTGGTGCCTTTTTAATCAGTAGTATTGCTTTTTTAGTATCCTGCATTATCCTGCTGATGCTAAAATATTACAGCATTATTTTTCATAGATCAGCAACTCTACGTACACCAGTTTAGATTACTTTGCAATTGTAGCAGAATACCATTGCACTTCTTTCACTTTCAGATAAATACAGTTGCATTTTCAACTGATTCTTCTGATCTAGAAACTACTTCTCTAGTGCTGTGTTGGAAAAGGCTAGACATGTGTTTGTATATCCTTCTGCAATGAGTCTTCAAGTAGTATTAGAACATATATTATTAGTATATTGTGATACAGAGTAAAGCTTTGGGTTTGAGTTGAAGTTCTGACTTTAACACTAAATACTGACTTGATAATAGTCTAGTTATTAAACTGCCCTGAGGTTCTATTTTTCCCCTTTTGTCCAATGGTTATTAAATAAAATGCTTTGTATAAAAAATATGAGACAGCCTGAATGCTGAATGAATTGTAGTTGTCATTAAAATTAATAGTAATAACTTCTATTGAATAAAAAGTAATTAATAACTTGTTTTGTTTTGCTTTGTTTAAAGAAAGAAGGTATAGCATAATGGCTTATAAGCTGCATTAGTCAGGGTTCGCTAGAAAAAACAGAACTAATAGGATTGTGTGTGAGTGTATAAGTATAAAAATATAATTACTATATGTAATTATATATATAAAACATCGAAAATTGTTATATATATATATATAAAACATCGGAAATTAGCTCACACAATTATAGAGGCTAACAAGTTCTAAGATCTATAATCAGCTATCTGGAGACCCAGGATATCTGATAGTTTAGCTACAAATGTAGGCAAGCTCAAGACACATGAAAGATCTGGCGGCAGAAAAAAATGATGCCCCAGTTCAAAGTCAATTTGACAGGAAGAATTCCTTATTTGGAGGAGAGGCAGTTGTCAGGCCTTCCACGGATTAAACAAGACCTATATGCATTAAGGAGGGCCACCTGATTTACTCAGTTCATCAACTTAAATGTTAAACTTGTTCAAAAACACCCTCATGGAATTACCCAGAGTAATGCTGGACCAAATACCACCCTGTGGCCCAGCCAAGTTAACACAAAAAACTAAACATTATAGAAGCTGTAATGGGTAACTAGAGTAGTTGGTGTCCCAAGTATTGGCTTTGAGGCACATGAAGGGTTAAAAAGTAAACCAACTCAAGGGCAAGTGGGTTTGGATAGCCAAGGGCCTGAACAGACTAAAACCATTTCCCCAAGAGCCTCAACCTGAAAAGGAACGGAAAACTTTTTCCCCCTTTTATGTAACTGTGGGAAACATACTTACCCCTTCAAATCCAAAGAATGGACTTAGAGGCATGAAGAACAGCGAAAGTGAGATTTTTTAGTAACAGTCTTGCAAGATCAGGTGTCTGGTGAACAGGCACACCCGGGACAGTCACAACAGGTAATTTATCTCCTAGCAGGCAAGTCCATTCCCCGGGTTCCTCATTGGTCAAGTACTACAGGGTTACGATCTTCCCGTACATCGCCTAAGTTTCATTATAACTCTTATAAGGTTATATACACCCCCTCCCCTTCCCCGCTTAAGGTTTGATGTTCCAATAACGAAACTTTCTTCCCTTTCATGGGTTGACCCCTCCTCTACATTCGGTTTGCTTATTGTGACCTTTTAGATGCATGAGCTGTGCGGTTTGTTACTTTTGCGGGCTGACAGCCAGTACTTAGATTTATCATGCCTTGAAAATGAACCTTTAATAATGTTTTCTCACAGTAACTAAAACATTTATTTTTCATCAGATAATATATTCTTTCAAATGCTTGCTTAGGCATTCTTTTTGTTTCAGCCATTAAAAAAATAAATAAATAAACTTTCTTAATTGAATCCTGCCCAGCATAATGAAGGAATCAGCTAACTCATCCATCTCTGGTGGGGACCATATTATGTAATGAAGGTGAAAATGTAAATGTATGAGTTCATCGAGGGTACCATGTGATGGAAAATTCATAAAAAGGCTATAAGAAAACACAACTTTCTCACAAAGAAATGTCACACAGCGCGGGGAAGAGAGCATTGAACTGGGAACTGGAAGAACAAACATTAAGGATGCATGGCCTTGACAGTTGATTGAATCCCTCTGGCGTTAAATCCTCTCATCTGCTAAATAAAATGATGGTTGTATTTGAGGGTCTGTGATGTTCTTTGTCGAGTTCTAATCATTAAACATTGAGGGAGACTTTCGAAGAATTTTTGTTTTCCTTTATCCTTGAAATTCTGATACAGTGAATTAAGTTACAAAATTCTGTAGCCCTCTATCAGCACTCATTTACAGAAGTTTATTTAATTAGTATATTATTTTTGTTTATTAAATTATTTTCCTGTCATCCCTGATCCTTATACCCATACCTGTTGTTTATGCCATAGGTAACTGCTTAATATGTATACTCGGATTAATTTGTTTAGGATACTTTTTTCCTCATTTCATGAACAGCTTTTTGCTATACATCTCATTCTTTTTTCTCATGTTCATCTTAATACAATGTTACTATCTGTCTCTCTAATTTTTTTTGTTTTGTTTTGTTTTGTTTTGTTTTCTCACTGCCATATAGTACAGTAAACTTCTTCCTCCCCTTCATCTTTTTCAAATTGTTTAAATCTGGTGAGGAGAAAAGCATTGATTTTTGGCTATTCCGTATTTGAACATCTTGCTTAATCCTCTTATTCATTTTAATGGTTTATAAGTAGATTGTGTTGATTTTTTAATAAATGAAATATTCTCTGCAATAGAGTTTGAACATCTTTATTTCTTATTCTTATCCCTTCATACCTTTTTTCTTTTATTACAGTAGCAAGAACTTCTGGTAGCAGTGAGAGCAGTCTTCTCTCCTTCATAACCTTAAGCTAACAAAAGTTGTCAACTGAATTGAATTTGAAATTTAGTGTAGGTTTTTGGTATAATACCTTGATCAAGTTAAGGAAGCTACATTCTTTTTTTTTTTTTTTTTTTTTGAGACAGTGTCTCTCTGTCACCCAGGCAAGAGTGCAGTGGCACAATCTTGGCTCACTTCAACCTCCACCTCTGTTTCAAGGGATTCTCATGCCTCAACCTCCTGAGTAGCTAAGATTACAGGCATGTGCCACCACATCTGGCTAATTTGTGTATTTTTAATAGAGATGGGGTTTTGTCATTTGCGCCAGTTAGTTCTGGTACTCCTGGGCTCAAGTGATCCACCTGCCTCGGCCTCCCAAAGTGCTGGGATTATAGGCATGTGCCACTGCGCCCAACCTATATCCTATTCTTAAGAGTAAAAGCACTTTTAATATAAATAATAAATTTCATCAAATATTATTGCTACATATATCATATATTCATGTAATTTTTTCATTTTAGCTAAATAGTTAATCATGTTGATAGATTATGTGATATTAAAAATAACATTTGCATTTCTGAAGAAAAACTTATTTTTATATACAGATTTAGTCATATAAGATTTAAACAAAATTAGACTATATTTTTCTCATACTGTCTTTTTTCTATAACAGAAAAAAAGTTCCATGCTGACTTCAAGAAATAAATTAATGAGCTTTCCTTAATATTTATACATGGAGACATATCGTATAAAATTATCTCTCTAAAAATTTTTGGTAGGATTCTTATCTGATGTTACTGAAACTAAAGCTTTTTTTTTCTTTTGGGTGAGAGTAGTTAACATGTTTGATGAAATTTTCAGAGTCTTTAATGTTCATTGGTCTATTCAGGTTTCACATTTACATTTGTGCCAGTTCTAATATTTTACATATTTGGGGGAAATTTATTCATTTTTTGTAGGCTTTCAAATTTACTGATATATATTGGATCCTATAACTGTATTAAATTAATTTAAATTTCTATTTTGTCTATGAGTATTTTCTGATTTTAATTCTATATTCTACTTATTTGGACATTCTTTTCTCTTGATCTCACTTCCATTTCCAAAGAACAGTTTTCAGGTCTCTGAACCTACATCTGTGTAAACTACACGCTCGTCACAATGTCATGTTTATGATAAACCATAAATCCTTGCTGCAAGAATGGATAACAGACTTATTTCTTCCACCTTAATAAGATCTTAGAAGTGACAAATAATTTGTTAGAAGCAGCCTTCTATTTAGAGTTAAGAGATCCAGATCCAACGAGAGATTACAATTTTTCTCAGTCACGTTTTAAGTAACTTTCTGATTAAGTTTCTTAAAATCACAAAGACTGTCATCTCATCATAGCATATCCTCCCATGGGGTCATCATGGAGATTAGATGAAATAAATCATATCACTTTGTGAACTATGATGAATTATAAACATATTTAGAAAAACGAAGAAAAGGGAAATAGAAGGGAAGAATAGATTTACCTGAAAATGGCACAAAGAGAGAATTCTGAGGATAATAGCAAGCATGGTGAGTAGAAGGAAACCTGGATTTGATACAAGAATATGGACATTTGTGCCCCTCTCTGATTCTTAGTATTTGTTTGATTTTGTAAATATCTCTTAACATCCCATGTATAAAATAGGAAATTACATTTTGCACATAGGCTTCTTCAAGGCTCAAATGAGATACTACATTTAAAAGTTTTATGTAAGCTGAATCATTTTATACAGTAATTTAAATAGAAACACACTGGATATATGTCCAAATATTGGACATATTTTCTCATATTTTCATTAAAAAGCCTCTTCCTATGGCATCCAAGGAAGATAGTATTATTTGCTGATTTCCACACTAAGTTGTAATAGAGAATATAGCCAATTAATTAAGAAGTAGTATGCATTCCCTCTGAAAATAATTGCTGGACATCTACAGTTAACACAAAAATAGGCAATGTGATGATTACCAGCTCTACCATATAGAAATTCGAAATCCAAAAAGAGAAACCAATTGTGAATGCAAATAAGAATAATAAACAGCAAAGCATGCTAAGCTTTATAAGCAAAGTACAGGAAAAAGGGCTATGGGGTTTGATAGGAGAATAAATCACTTCCTAACACAAAAGTCTGAAAAGTCAAGGGGGTGGGTTGTGTAGGAGTTGTGAAAGAAGGGTCATTTTAATTTGGATTTGGATATATCGGAGAGGAAGGACATGTGCAGAGGGAAAAATAAAACACAGGACCTGGGGAGGGCTCAGGCTACAGTGAGAATGGGTGAGTGCCCAAGAGGGAAATGAGAGGGTTTCTGGTTGGGGTCTTGGGGATCACAGGCAAATATAAGTTTGATTAAAGTCTCACATGCCATGCTACAGAACGTTGACTGCAAGCAGTAGGCAATTTGAAAACAAAGAAGGATTTTTAACACAAAAATGATGTGAATCAAATTTAAAGGAAAAATGAATGACAGAGAGTTCCATTAGTAGGTCTTCAAAACAATCCAGATGTGATTAAATGAGCAATGGATATGAGATAGTGGCAGTGAGAAAGGGTGTTTATAGATATTTATAAATATATACACATTTATACGTTTATAGATGTTTATAGCTTCCAAGCAACTGGAATTGTAATGACTTGGCATATGTTCCATAAATCCAAACGCAGACTAATAACAAGGTGACACAAATATGAGTTATTATTATTTTAGAAGTATTGTGTGCAGAAGCAAGGGGAGAAACAGAAGATGACTCGTTAACTTGTACGCAAATAAAAACATCTGCCTTGCAGATATGTAGCCATTACCAGTACTGAAGATTAAAAAGACTCATAGAACAACCCTGAAACATTTTAAAGACTATGATAACAAAAACAACTTAGGTACTGAGAACCATAATTCTACAAAATGTATAGATGCAAGTTTGTAGGTATTAAAAAACAGTTTTTAGAGATCTGGCCCTCTTTAAGGAAAAGAATAAAAACGATGTACGTAAAATTGTCTTGAAAATAAATGTTAATTTAGATTTTAAAAATAAATCAGTTTTATAACAACAAATTAAGTTTGGTGTTGAATAATACTGGAAGTATCACAGAATCCACAAATACTATATATAATACTGTTTCCTTATTGTTTTTAGTTTATTTTTATCAACTATATAATAATTTTATTAATTTATATAGAAAATATATCATTGAGTAATCTCTCAATTTATTATATTTTTATTACTCATATAGTTTAATTTAAATTTTTGTTGTATATTTCACCATTGGAATTGCCATATAAATATCAAGACTGTTTTCCAATTTTGGAAAATACCAACTTTCTTTTCATGCATGATTTGTAAGGCCTCAAAGAAATTTTCAAAACTTAGCTGCTAATTTTGAATCTTCTGTCTCTTCTATTTCCTACATATTTCTGATTTTGGGTTGCATAATGTTCTTTGAGCGTTATGACTTTCATTTATTTGCCTTCGAGTCAGCCCAGGAGACAGTAGCAGCATTCCTGGTATTGTGGGGGAGCTTTGCTGACACTGGGATAGATACCAGTAATTTTACCTCTGCATCGATATGACTGCACTACATAAATACATTTCACTATACACAAACTAAATGGAGCCTAACTATTCTCAGCCAGATCCCCAAATTGCCCTTGGCAATTCCAACACCCTCTGCCAATAGAGAAAGTAAGACAGAAAGAATCTTGGAGGGGAAAGAGAAAGCTGCCCCAAGAGACAGCAGTTAAACTATCCTGTTTTTGTGAACTTAAAAAAAAACCAAAAAACAAAAAACAAAAAAACAAACAAAAAAAGCCATGCAAACATCAGGGCCTTGAAACAGACTCCTGAAAGTGAGGGGTCTAGAAATATACACTTCATTAGCTTCATTGTGAAGTTATCTCTGAAAATATAGTAAAAACACATTTTGTGATATGTTTCTATTAAGTAGGAGTTCTGCATTAGATTGACTGAGGAGGAGAGGCCAGCAGCACATCTAGGGAGGAATATCCAGTCTATGATGATTGTAAATTGGAGGTGCTGCAGGAGAAGTAAACAAGAGGGCAATCATCCTTGGAAAGGTAGTCGCTGGGGGATGCTAAATAATTGACTATTAAGATAACAGACCACACAACCTCTTTAAGGGAGATAGATTTGAAGGAAAGGCGCACTAATGAACTGTGTCCAGAAGTATACAAACAGCAATGAAAATGTGGCATGGGGCTAATTTCCTCTCCACTGTGACCATATGCTTGCTGAAGGCATTAATGGCACTAATTGTTGAGGGAGGACTCTGTGAAGTGCATTTTACCCGCTTTGCTGGAAAATATCACAGAAAACATAAAATCTCAAATCTGCTGTTTGCAATCCTTCACAAATCAGACACAATTTATCTGAGGTGGATTTGATATTAAGGGAAAAACCTAATCTCCCATCTGCATGGACCAAATAAATCTCCATTCAATCAAGGAGCAAAGGTTCTCCAAATGAACTCTTCATGGATGGGTAGTCACCATTTCTGAGCCAAGATCTGAACACAGATAAGAGTGCATACCGTAGTTCTGCCTCTGAGTATGACACTCTTGATTACTGCAAAATAGCAAACAGTAGAAGTATAATGACAGGCAGAAAATGAAAGACTTTTGATGCCTAGGGAGTCCCTGAATAACAGAAAATCAGTGTTATTTCATTTCTAAGTAATTGGCTATTTAGAAACTTGGGTTCGACACAATTAGATTACCCAACTAAACTAGAAATTGTGTTTAGATACAAAATACATGTGGCATCATGGTAATTAGGTGTGACCTACAGAGTGGACAGCTAAGCAGAGGACCAGATATGACTCTGAAATAGCATAAAAAGAAGGTATAAGGATTTATGGGAAAGAAAGCTCCTCTCTGCAACCCCAGAAGCCAGAATTAGATGTGAGTATTGGAAAAGAGGGAAGCCACTGACAAGCCTTTCAGAAAAATGTAGAGGCAAAAAAAAATAAATTGAGGATTTTTTTTTCTCTTTTTAAACTGATCAATGGACTTCCCCTATATTCTGCAAGACCCTAGGTAGGTAACTGTGGCTATACTAAAACTGTAGCATTTTGAACATTTTATTGCATTCTATTGCAGGAGTGGGAGAACACATTGCAGAGGCTGAGCGGTCCAAAAAAAAAAAAAAAAAGCTTCTCCTCTACACATCATCAAACACCGTGATCACAATGGAGGACTTTACAATCACCATCTTTATAGCTGGTTTACAATGCAGTGACTCTATGTATCAATATAATTCTTTGCCAAGAGAATTTGTATGATTCGATCCTTGGGTAAATAAAAACACTCTCTGGCTTAAAAATACATATATTTCTACAGTATGTTATTTGCTGAACAAAGTTGGATATTGTTCTATGAGAAGCCATCATTTGAAACTTCCATGACTGGTAGCCAGATTGGAGGTTACATAATGTTTAGCATGCCTGTCAACAGTTGGTGGTAAAATCCATTTGACTATAAACTACGGAGAGCAGATGGAGAATTGATATTTCTAACAAAAAATCTCTCCAAGGGCTGCCACTTGTGGATATTCAGACAGTGCTCTGCCCAAAGGTGCACCAGCAGAGCAGGGAGAAATAGGGATGGAAATCTTGCCAAGTAGTACTCAGTTGGATCAACCCACAATGGAGCATTTCTGTTAATCTACTAAAAGATGTTATGCATTTCTGAGACTGTAATCTTACAGACCATATACAAGCAGATCTTTTCATCTCAAACCACCCAGAGCAGTGATTCTTTATAATGGGACAAGCCCAAAAGGATGCTGTGATATTTGTCATACTTTCCCCTACTGGCAGCCCCTCCTCTTCTCGAACTGTGGGAAAGAATACAGACTTTTAAGTGAATAAGTAGATCTGATCTGAATCATAACCACTTCTGCCACTCAGGGGATGTGTCACCTGGGCCAAAGCATTTAACTTCTCTTGGCCACCTCAAGTTTGGAATCTGAACTCTTCTGCAAAAAGGTAAACGATGGGACCTACATAGCAGTGAATTTTTGGAGTCATAATAGTTTAACTTGGTGACGTTAGCTGTCTCCACTATCCTTCCTCATTTTGAAGTAATTTTGGTTTTGGCACAGCAAATATTCTTATGCTTTTTAATTGAGCAGCAGTTTTGTTTGACATACTTTGGTCAGAACCTTCTATATATAACTTAGCTATTGAAAACACAATCCTGCCATTATCCCTTCTTTTCACTAAGTGAGCAGTTGAGGGTAAAGGCAGTTCTACAAGTTGGCAGCTTACCAAGAGAAAAGCAAAGAACTTAAGTAATTGAGAGTACTTCATTTTTTTTTTTAATGTAGGATTTGTTGTTCAAATTCTTTGAAAAATCCATGTGTATGCTAATATAATTTACTTAAAAATTGTGTAAGCAATGCCAGAATTATTCCTCCTCACAAGACGTCTTCAGTCCAGTGAGGGAAAGAGCTATTTAAGCAATGGCCTATGAACCACGTCCATTATTTATTGAAAAATTGATTCTTTCAGTCAATGATATTTATTGAGCATTCGACACAGCTTAAAAACTGAATGAGATGGGCGGGGCGCGGTGGCTCAAGCCTGTAATCCCAGCACTTTGGGAGGCCGAGACGGGCGGATCACGAGGTCAGGAGATCGAGACCATACTGGCTAACACAGTGAAACCCCGTCTCTACTAAAAAAAAAACACACAAAAAACTAGCCGGGCGAGGTGGCGGGCGCCTGTAGTCCCAGCTACTCGGGAGGCTGAGGCAGGAGAATGGCTAAACCCGGGAGGCGGAGCTTGCAGTGAGCTGAGATCCGGCCACTGCACTCCAGCCTGGGCGACAGAGCGAGACTCCGTCTCAAAAAAAAAAAAAAAAGAAGTGGCAGAGCTCCTGCATTACGGGAACTTACGACCTGAGAAAAACACATAGGCATATCCATCACTATATTCCTGTGTGATAAATGGTAAATCTTCTGGAGATCTGTGAAATGGGAGTAAGTTATTTACATGTAAAAATACGAACTTTGTTTCCACCAATATTTTAGTATAAAACTCCTTCAAAATATTTGTCCAATATTAATGCTACTCTCACTTCCTTGTCTTTTTTGTTTTACCTGGCCAGAAAAACCATCTCAGCTCTCTTTTGGCAAGGTTCTATACACCTCCAAGGCCTGGTTATATCACTCTTTCCGCTGTGAAACTTTCTCTTAAGCTCTCAGGCAGAATTTTCTGTTCTGCCTAACATAAGTTCATGTGCGTTTACAAAGGACAGCATTTAGTCTATTTTATTATGGTCTTAAGTGAAGTATTATTTGTTCACTATTTCCCCCATTAATCTGGGGGCCTCTCAAGGGCTGGCTCCTTCACTTCTGGGGACTGTAAATATCTGTGCATTTTACCTAATGCATATCTGCAGAGAAAACCTACATAATAAACAGAGGAATATATGAGTTTTACCAAGACTTTTGTGGAAATATAAGGAGGCCAAGTGTAGACACTACTTTTAAACACTTTGAAAATAATTTCAGTTGCTCACATTTATGCATAAATTATTAGAAATAGATAGGCTATTTTACCCAAACGTAAATGCACTTTTGAGAAAGTTAGCCTGGTGAAAATAGAATTCAAACTTCAGTTTTTCATTTGCCATTCTGATGAAGTTATAGATAAGTTATGAAGTTATAATCTTCTACTTTATCCAACTAAAAAGATTGGCCTTCCTGATGCATTTATACGTGAGGATGTTAAGAAACCCTTGTAGTACATTATTATAATACTGTAAAACAATACTCATTTGCTTGGGATTGTCCATAGCCTAGCATTCAGCAAACCTTGTACATTTTTGATGCAAGTACATTTCCTAAGTAATGACTTTCAGATCCACAGATGAGCTGATGCTCCACATGGTACCAGTGTTAAAGGAGATGTCACCTTGATAGCAGGGTGATCTGGAGGTAATGGCATGATGGAACTCATTATCAAGAGGCCTATGCAAAATGACTATTTCTAAATTTTCTTCCAGCATTTTAAAATCTGGGTTAATGAAATGTGACTTTGCAAAATGACTGCAGACGATATCAAATGGATTGTTCAGTGAGCAGTGTTCTGGAGACCAGAAAACATGTCGGGGCACTGACCTGATGGGCTTAGGATAGTCTGCAGAGACCCTTTCATATACGGCTTCTTCTTGTTAGACAGAGAATACATTATTCTACATTAATTTTTCTCCTAAATTTCTCATTCTGTGTCAGTTGCATCCCATTATAACACCATATTCCCTTTCCCACATACACACAGTACTCACATCTCACTGCTTGCCATTTTTCTTGTGCATTTATTCTTTAATGCTGAAGCATTATCTCCTTGGCCTCCAGAATGAGTGAGGTATCCTCTGTATGTCTCTTTTATCTCACTTAGCATTTTATTTGTTGAGTGATAGGTCAGCATTACCCTCATTAAGAATGATGTCTTTGCTTCACTTAACTCTGAATTGTTTGAATCTAGCAAAGTGGCTGGCAAATAATAAATACTTATTAATATCTTATCTAAGAACCCATGAAGGAAGGAATGAGGTTGTAATTGACCAGGCTTGGGTTAATTTGTGAGACCATATACATGTGCTAAATTACTCCTCATCATCTGGGATATGTTCCCTTCCCTTACATTTTACAGTCCAGCAGATGGTTTAAAATTCCCATTACAGTTATCTTTCCTAAAATAAGAAAAGAAAGAAAAGACTAAAGATAGTCTTCTGCATTGCTAGAATAGAGTCTGTTTTTGGTCACTGATTCTTTCTGCAGTCATGCTGAGGTCTTACTTAAGTGTGTCCATGTAATTGGCTGAATTGAAATTGACTACGGTTTTTGTTTGTTTCCCAAAGTCAGTTTTTAAATTTTCGATAGAGCCATCTCAATCCACAAAGCATTTATTGAGCAAGTAATATACCCTAGGCAAGGTGAGAACACAAATTTGAATATGCCATCATCTCTGCACTCATCTCTACAGACCATCTGCTGGACTGTAAAATGTAAGGGAAGGGAACATATCCAAGGTGATGAGGAGTAATTTAGCACATGAATATGGTCTCACAAATTAACCCAAGCCTGGTCAAGTACTGAGTGAACAGACATGAACCTGCTTGTGTGCCATGCAGACTTTTGGTGTGAATGTGCATGGGGAGATGTGCTTCCATGTACTTATTATTTTTTTTTCTTTGAGATAGAGTCTCTGTGCAGTGGCGTGATCATGGCTCACTGCAGCCTTGACCTCCTGTGCTCAAGCTATTCTCCCACCTCAGCATCCCAAGTAGCTGGGACTGCAGGCACATACCATCATAACTGGCTAGCTTATTTTTTAGTTTTATTTTTAGAGATGAAGGTCTTGGCTTGTTGCCCAGGCTGATCTTGAACACCTGGTCTTAAGGGATTCTCCCACCTCAGCCTCCCAAAGTGCTGAGATTACAGGCATGAGTCACTCTACCAGGCACCCCTCATATTTAACTTTTTAATTTAATATTTAATTTTTATTTAATTTGAATTTATTAATTAAATTTTTAGTCTGTGTTCACTCCCAGCCTCACACAGGCTTCCTGGGATGAGGTGTTCACTGGAAAAGGACACTATATGGGTGGGCGTCAATTTCTCAGTCTATGTTGAACACTAGACAGGTCACCCTCAAGGATGAATCTTCCTTTGCTATTGACTTTGCAATGTATTCAGGAAGATAAGACAGGTTTATTTTAAAATGCAATGGATTGGCTTTTTCTTTTTCTTTTTTTTTTTTTAGGATGAAGAAGAAGATATGTGTGTGTGTGCGCGCACGCGTGTGCGTGCGTGCGTGTGTGTGTGTGATATTTTACATAGAAGGCAATTCTGTGAAAAGAGAAAAAACTAACAATGTACTTCTGAGATTAGGCAGGTAATTGCGAACACTGAGTCATTTCACCTTCCTGGGGTGGACAGAGGCACATAAGCCTGCTCTTAGAATCAATAATCAAAACAAATCCCACCCCAGCAGGACACATGGTATCTGTCCAGTTAATAAAAACTAGAGCTCCTATTTTTAGATTCATTCTCACACTAGGGAGAAAGCAGTGACACAAAGGAGTTTTGTACAAAAGCCAGTAACCCTTTTCAGAAGCAAGTTTTATTTTAAATAGCTTTCTGTCCTTTTCTTTCTTTCTTTCCTCTCTTGTTCTAGAAGGAACTCACATTTTCAAAGCCAAATTTTCTTTTTGCAGGGTTGGCTCTGTGTTTTCCATTTGATGAATAAAACAGACATTTTCTGTGCTTGCTAAATGAAATTTTTTTTGTCTGTTTGTTTTCCAGAAACCTTGGAGAACTTAGGGATTTTAGAATCATTCCCTATAGATTACTTGTAAAATCCCCCCAAAATTCTACTGTTGTTTTAAGGAGGAAAAGTATGTTATATGGGCTGAAAATCTTGTAGCTTCCAAAGTTTGGGTAAAATAACTCTCAGAAAATTGAGATCAGATGACAGAGGATTAAAGGTCTGTATAATTGGGCAAGAGAATGAGACTTAGTCAGGACTGAAGCAGCACAGGGAAAGCTGCAGGATCACTGAATTTCCAATATGGTTCTGTCATCAGCCCAGAACTCTGCTGGTGCATTTGTAGCTTCTGGGACTGGAGAGGAATCTGGATAGACCTCTCTTTAGTTCATGACCAAGCTCCTACTGTGAGACAGAAAAAAAATCATCAACAAAATCACATTTTTAGTTTAATTCATTTAGGGAAAGAGCAAAGCATAAGACTGGATAGACTCTAGCAAGAGCAGGTTAATAGTCTTGGAACTGAACCTACAAGGGAGTCAGAGGGGAGAGAACATGCTTTTACATCAGACAGAATGGACTTCTCATCACAAGTTTGTCTTTACCCAAGCCCTGTCTTTACCCAAGACCATCTTCTCTGATAGTGTCCTGAATAGATAAGTCAGCCATGAGGCATGTGCTCTATCAAAATGCCTATATCTGGCCTCCAAACTTTTAATGGCCCACACATTATCCTGGCAATGTCAGTGAATGCATATTTGCTGCATTCTTCGTCTATGCAAGGCATTGGACTAAGTTTGAAAAAGCTCCAAAGTCTCCCACCTCCAGGTCCCTTATATGTCAGCTATCAGAGAAGATGAGCACAAGGCTTGGGTAAAGACAAACCTGTGATGAGGGCTTATGGAACTCCAGGGAAGGTTCTGTGTGGGTAGCATACTAACACTTTCCAAAATGTGTTCAGTGCTTATCTAAAATTTTTCCTTAAGCATCTGGGCTGTTTCAAACTCAGGTTTCAATAAAACTCAAACCATCTGGACCTTCTCAAACTCAGGTTTCAATATTGCTCAAACTACCTATAAAAATGCAAGTAGAGTTTTAATATTAAATTTTTACACTTGTGAAAAATAAATAATTTAATATGAACACTTGGCAAATGCACTTAGACTGAATACAAGCTCATTTAATTAAAAAACATAGGCCCTTAAATGACAATCATTATAAAAATGAAGTTGCATGCGTTTTAAAAGTTCCTTAAGGAAAAGAATTTAAGGAGGTGTTTGATATTGGAACTAGGTAGATAGCTGGGGAAAAGGAGGCAGGGACTATCTTCCCGAGATAGTTTGTTTTTTCTTTTGCCAATTAGCTATCAATGATGATAACAAAATATGAATTATTGAATATCTATTATGCCCTTTACTAGTCCAACCTAGTTTAACCTCACAACATCTCTACAAGCAAATACTATAACTTCCCTTTCAAAATGATGAATTTGGGGAACACAGAGGTGAAGCCATTGAGAGGCTCTGCAACTCAGTAGAAGAAATGGGATTGAAATATGTAGGTTTAACTACAAAATCTGTGTTCTCATTCATAGCAAACAAACCACAACACATCCTGAAGCCTGACTGCCTTGAGGTGTACGGTGTCTTATCCAACCTTTGCTCTTGCCTTGCACCTGGAATGGCATCTAGAGTAAGCTGACACCCCTCTTCAAGGCTGTTTTAGAAACTGCTGTTCCTGTATGGGAAAATGCCAGTGAGCACTTTCCTATCTAAAATACGGGGATTCCTAGAAGGGATATCGAACTGGAAAAGGGAAAGGAGACCCGATCCCGCCCCTTAGGGCATTCATGTTCTACTGAGAGAAACAGGTAACAAACTGATAATTGTTAAGCAGTGCAGGAAATGAACAAGGGAGTGCTTTAGGAAGAAAGAGAAGAAGCACTAAATCCAATCTAGCGCTAGACTACAGAGAAGATTCCTGGAAAGGGGTTGTTTGAAGGGGGTCTTGAAAATGAGCGTGAGCGAGACAGGAGCGGTAGTGAGTAGCAGGCTAGAGGGGAGGTGGTGGTGTGGGGTACAGAGTGAACAACAATTAAGGAGGCACACAGAAAAAGCAAACATCAAGTGTTTCTTAGTTGCTGGGGCATAAACTGTGATGGAGACAGTGATGGGACATCTGTCTGAAAAGCTAAGGGATGACCTGGTGGTGGAGGACCTTATGTCTTGTTAAACCTTGGACTTCCACCTCTGGGAGACAGGAACCTGTTGAAAGGCCCAGCAGGAAAGTTTCTTCTTAGACCTGCATTTTAGATTAAATACTAATAGAACAGTAATACTACTACTACTAATTCTGTTTGTATGACAGTGTTCTTTTCAGAGTTTAGATCCCTAGCTAGCTGTCTCTGAACATAAATTAATTCCTTTAGTTGTCTTCTTATTTAGCTAGGACCTTACTGCACATTCTAGTCTAACCTAAGCTACCTTAAACTCAAACATACTTTGCTTCCTGAATGTAAGCTACCACGACCTCCTTTGAACACACATCATTGCAGTCCCCAAATGCACTCTTTTTACTTACGTCTGAGAGCTAGAGGGGAAAAAGCAGTCATCCAAGTTCGTTTTCATAGATTATCTCACTAAAAAGCACAAAACATAAACTGTCCATTAGCTATTAATATTATTATTATTGTTTTACAGATGAGGAAAAGAAACACAAATACCAACGGGGCAGAGCTGAGATTTAAACCCAGGGCTGCCTGTCTTACAGACTGAACTCCCACACACGCAGCAACACAGATGGTTACTACTGGGTCATTGTCAGCTCTACCTTTAAACAGTAATACTGAAATTGACAGAACCAAGATGGTGGATTTGGCTGCCAATCCTATGGCAGATTTTTATCATTTTAATCATTAATAAAACAACTTTAGATTGTTGTCTTGCTATATAGCTTTGAAGCACACGCATCTCTCTCTCCTCTCTCCCTGAATGAAGGCTTTTTGCCAGAGTCTAAGAATCATTATATTCTCTATAAAAGCTGAACAGCTAACCTTCACAAAAAGTTGCCATTTTAGAAATTCCTGTCATCAACCTGAGTGACGGCATTCACCAAGAAATCAGATGCAGCGCCTAGAAGGTAGAATGTGCATGAAAGATGTTTCTCATGCCATTTCCAAACTTTTCTCCTTATAGCTGAGACGGTAAGATAAACACATATTTCCTCTCTTTAGCCAGTTAACTTTAATTGGGTATAGAATCTACTGCCAAGGAGAAGAGTTTTGTGCTGCCTAAAAGCCAAGGCCTACTATGCTGGAAAAGTACCTTCTGAATCTGAAATCACACAAAGGGACTTTCTAAAGCAGAAGAGCAAAGTGCGACAGGACTGGAGGGTTTGGTTACTCCGTATCTTTGTGATTCATAAAGACAGAGGCAGTAGCTGTGGAGATGGAAGTATCTGGTCCTCAACTGCCCAGAGAGAGGCCACAGTGAAGAAAGACAAAATCTGTTTTCATAGCCAATCCCTCTGCTAGCACTGTGGGCTCACAGGAAACACAGACATGCATTCCTATGAAAAGACACAACTCCAGTGTCTTCTATCAGGTAGAAGAGGGAGAGAAAGCAACCAAAACCAAAAATAAAAATACATTCTATCTAAACAGACATGTTTAATTACCCTCAGGACTACCAGATTTGCCCTAACCATGTTTTAGTCTGCGGAACTTCCCGTTGATATTGGAACAGTTTCCTTGATTTCTGTTTTAACCTTAGTTCTTCTTTTAATTACTCAATTCATTTACTTTTCTAACAAGAAATTAGTTTGAATTGGAGTCAGTTCTAGTTGTTATTGATTCTAACTCAGCATCATAAAAGCTAAATGGCCTTGAGGGTTTGCTTATGCTCGTAGTAAATTTTCTCTTTTCTCAACCTGTACAGTGGAGATGATGCCATTCTCCTAAAACATGGGGATTGTGTGCAGGTGTGATAAGACTGAAAATGTACAATTTAGTGCCTGACATAGATCACATTTAATCAGTCTAGGGAATGTTAAGAATTGCCAGTTGTACAGCCTGGGCAACATAGCAAGACTCTGTTTTACCAAAAAATAAAAATAAAAATAACTGAGGGTGGTGTGGTGGCCCAAGCCCGTGGCCCTAACTGCTGGAGAGGCTGAGGTGGGAGGATCACTTGAGCCCAGGGATTTGAGGCTGCAGTAAGCTATTATCATGCCACTGCACTCCAGCCTGCATGATAACAGGAGACTCTTTTGTTGTTGTTGTTGTTAAAGAATTGCTAATTGTATACTTTAAATTATAACTACTTGGTGGTTACAGTGTATTTTTTCCAAAGGTTGTCAAACATTTCTCTGTCAAGACTCCTTTACATCTATAGATTATTTAAGACAGCAGAAAGCTTTTTATTTTTAATTTGGGTAAGTTATATCTATCAATGTTTACCATGTCAGAAACTAAAACTGATTTTAAAGTAATTATTTCATTTAAAATTTGCAATATTATACCCTTTAAAGACATTCTTTATTTTTACGAAAAATAATATTGTTTAAAGCAAAAAATATTTAGTGAGGAGAATAGCACTGTATATTTCTATAAATATTTTTAGTGACTTGTCTAATTGAAGGCAATTTGTTCTCATATCTTCTGCATTGTTAAGAATGGCTTTCATTGTTTTACTATATCTATTTTTTTAATAGGGGCAATTAAAGTATATGAAAAAAATCTGGCTGCACATAGATCTGTAGTTAGAAAAACATAGGATTTCCTTGACCCTATGAAGAGTCCCTGTGATCCTCGAGACTGTACTTGAACAATCTCCACTCTATTCAAGGCATGAATTTCCTCTACCTTCCTTCCCTCATTATCTTGTTGATAGACCCCAAAGGGCAGAATACTAATCCAAGGAGGAGATAGCAGGTAGCTGGTTATGCCTTTGCTATGGGTGAAAGGATCAGACACCTGGACATTTCTCTGTTTCCCACCCATAAGACAGAAGTGGTAGGCTGGCTCTCTGTATCATCCAGTTTATCAATTTATATATGGCCAGGGCTGGTTCCATTTTCTCCCTTAGTTTGTATTTTGAACCTTTACAAATGCTGAAGACATCTCATTCTCAGCTTTGGAATAGAGATAAACCATACATACTCAATCAAGGCATAGTTTTAGAGAACTTAGAAATGTACTGTAATCCCAAGATAACTTACATATAGGGAATAGATTAGATTCTACGAAAACAAAAAAGTACTACAATCTCATGCTTTTAGTTTTCTGTTAATCAACCATGTTAATTGGTGGACATAAAAGAGCAAAGACCTATTGAAAACACAGTTTGGGGATAGTGTTTTGAAAGAAAAAAAATTCTGCACCAACTTATTTATTAAAATTATCTTATAGAAAACATTACTCTCTATATATAATATTTTTCCTGTGTAATAACCTTGATATTTATTTTTCATAAGTGTGGGAAAATAACAAATTAATTAATCAGTGAAATAAAATGTTTTTAAAAATTCTAAATGTTAAAAAGAAGATGAAGTCAGATCTACGGGAGAGAGCAGAGGAGAACAGAGGATAAAAATTAGAGTAAAAGGCACCCTCCACGGTGCAACCTTGGGGAAACTCCAAGCTCAATTTCATCAAGCTTATTACCTAAAGAACTACACTTATGACTTCGAGCTAGTCAAATCCCACCCTGTTCCCCATGAAGTCCAATAGAACTTTCTGTGGAAGATGGACTGCTTTATAAACTGTACTCCTAATATGGTAGCCACTATCCACATAGAGCTAATGGGACACTTAAAAATGTAACTAGTATAATTGAGGAGCTGTATTTTCAATATAATTTCAATTAACTTAAATTTAAATTTAAAAAAATTCCATGGAGCTATAGACTACTGTACTAGACAGTACAACTTTTTTTTTTTTTTGAGATGGAGTTTCACTCTTGTTGCCCAGGCTGGAGTGCAGTAGTGCGATCTCGGCTCACTGCAACTTCCACCTCCTGGGTTCAAGCAATTCTCCTACCTCAGCCTCCCAAGTAGCTAGGATTACAGGCATGCACCACCACGCCCAGCTAATTTTTTGTATTTTTAGTAGAGACGAGGCTTCTCCATGTTGGTCAGGCTGGTCTCGAACCCCTGACCTCAGGTGATCCACCTGCTTCGGCCTCCCAAAGTAGTGGGATTACAGGCATGAGCCACTGCGCCCAGCCTACACTGCAGACTTGAAGGAAAAAAGTAAATACTTTTCACACAAAAAGCATTAAGTACATTTTATTTTATTTAAGTATTTAAATGCAGTGCTCTTGCAGAAAAGAATGATGTAGGTGTATTAACTGACATAAAAATGTTTACAATTTGATAAGAGTTTTTGTTTGTTTGCTTATTTTTAAAAAGTTAGGTGCAGAATGTTATAAATAGTATAGTGTATATTCAGAGAAAAACTTTGAAAGCTTATATACCACACATTGGGGAGAGTTGGAATTTCATTTCTGTATTTGTTTTAGTGTTCTAATCTAAAGCAAAGAAATTGTAATATAAAGAAAAGTATAGACATAAAGGGAAAAATCAGTCACAACTGTCCTACATACAGATAACTTTCAAAGTTAACCATATAGTCTTCACTTATTAATACGTTCAAATTATTTCTTAAGAAAATTAGGTATAAAAATGGAAAACTTTTGAAAATAGAATAAATTCAAATTACTCCATCTTGTAATGAGAGTGCTTCCTTTGTTTTTATTTATTTATTCATTTATTTAATTGTGGTAAGAACACTTAACACGAAGTCTATCCTGTTAACAGATTTTTAAGTCTATGATGCATTATTGTTATCTATAGCACAATGTACTGTATAGTACAGCAGAGCTCTAGATCCTATTTATCTTTCATAACTGAAATTTTATACTCATTGATAGGAAACTCCCCATTTCTCTCTTTCTAAGCCCTGGCAACCACTATCCTATTCTTTGCTTTTATAAGCTTGACTATTTTAGATTCCCCATGTCAGTGGGAATCATGTAGTATTGTTCTTCTGTGACTAGTTTATTTCATTTACCAAAATGTCCTCACCCATGTTGTCCCACATTTTAGGATTTCATTCTTGTTTAATGCTGAATTATATTCCAGTGTATGATATACCACATTTTAAAATCCATTCTTCTGTTGATGGACGTTCATGTTGTTTTCACATCCACACTATTGTGAATAGTGTTGCAATGAACATGGCAGCACTAATATCTCTTTGAGATCCTAATTTCAATTATTTTGTATAAATACCCAGGAATGGTATTGCTGTATCCTATTGTAGTTCTGTTTTTAATTTTTAGAGAAATCTCCATATTGTATTTCATAGTGGCTTTACCATTTTGCATTTCCACCAACAATGTGAAATGATTCCAATTTCTCCACATCATCACTAATACTTGTCTTTTGCTTTTTAATAATAGCAGTCTCAACAGGTGAAAGGTGATATAATTTCATTGTACTTTTGATCTGCATTTCCCTGATGATGTTGAGGATCTTTTCATGTACCTGTTGGCCATTCCTATGTCTTCTTTAGAGAAATGTTTATTCAAGTTTTTAGCTCATATTTTAATTGGGTTAATAGTTTTTTGCTATTGAATTGAATTGTAGGAGTTCCTTATATATTTTGGATATTAACCCTTCATATGATATATGTTTTGCAAATATTGTCTTTCATTTCATAGGCTGACTTTCACTCTACTGATGTTGTTTTATTTTATTTTATTTTATTTTTTTGAGACAGAGTCTCACTCTGTCACACAGGCTGGAGTGCAGTGGCATGATCTTGGCTCACTGCAACCACTGCCTCCCGGGTTCAAGTGATTCTCCTGCCTCAGCCTCCTCAGTAGCTGGAATTACAGGCATATGCCACCACACCTGGCTAATTTTTGTACTTTTAGTAGAGATGGAGTTTTGCCATGTTGCCCAGACTGGTCTTGATCTCCTGACCTCAGGTGATCCATCCACCTTGGTCTCCCAAAATGCTGGGATTACAGGCGTGAGCCACTACACTCAGCTTCTACTGATTGTTTCTTTTGCCGTGCAGAATCTTTTTAGTTTGATACAGTCCAAATTTGTCTATTTTTGCTTCTGTTTTCTGTGTTTGGAATTTCATATCCATGAAATGATTGCCAAAATCAATTTCATGTAACTTTTTGCCTTTGTTTTCTTCTAGGAGTTTTACAGTTTTAAGTCTTACATTTAAGTCATATTGAGTTGTTTTTGTGTATGGTGTAAGATAAAAGTCCAATTTCATTCTTTTGCATGTGGATATTCAGTTAAGGATGAAAACAGTGGTAAAAATTCAAATGAATGAATGAATGTAACACATTTTAAATAAGCTTTGTTTTATCTTCTAATAGATTGCAGGTAAAATTATATTCAAACAAACTAAGTAAAAATATTTGCCTGAATGACAAATAAAACACTGTGGTCATACATTGGGATAACCTATGCCTCATTAATCATTGTATCCTCGATAACTAAATAGAGTACAAAACGCAAGGCTATGTCTATACATAGGTATGTGTAAATTAAGAAGAAACTTTTAAGTATTGTTCAAGAGCCTGAATGAACAAGTTACACAACAGGAAGTAAAAGCGACACCCATAATAATATTTAAAAATGCAAATGAAAACAACCTACATAATGTTTACATTTTCAGTACAATTGTTCAGATCATGTTCAAGATAATACTGTAACAGAAAATTTTGTATGTAAGATATTATATGTATTAGAGGTTATCATGAAAGTAGTCTCACTGGAAATTCAATAAAATGTCTTACAAAATTTGAAAATAATTTACTGTTCGATCATTCTTTGTAATGGCAAAAACAGAGGACAAACTACATACATAATAATACAAAAATGATTATATGCATGATAGTAATTTAGTTCAATGGAATAGTATGCAATCATTAAAATATTTTAAAGACTTTATGTGACATGAAATTTAAAAATTTATTTTATGACAATGGTTTTCAGCTTTTATTGGAACAGAACATTTTCCACTGAAAGTTTGTATAGAAATGTAATATTTAAAGTGGCATCAGCCAGGCATGGTGGCTCACGCCTGTAATCCCAGAACTTTGGGAGACCAAAGCAGGCGGATCACCTGAGGTCAGGAGTTCAAGACCAGGCTGGCGAACATGGTGAAACCCCATCTCCACCACAAATACAAAAATTAGCCAGGCATGGTGGTAGGGGCCTGTAACCCCAGCTACTCAGGAGGCTGAGGCAGGAGAATCGCTTGAACTCAGGAGGCAGAGGTTGCACTGAGCTGAGACTGTGCCACTGCACTCCAGCCTGGGCAACAGAATTAGACTCCATCCCCCACCCCACCCCCAAAAAAAAGTATAAATTTATTTAATATGTTAATATTAACAAACTTTTTATTATAAAACCACACAATAATAGTAATGAGACTTTTTGATGAATTCAGGAGTGATAAATGACACTTTCAAATATATTAGTTTCCATATCAAAATCATTTTTGTTTTATATTAATTATATGATTTTAGAAAATTTATATTTACCCAGAACTTTGAGTAAAAAAGTCTTTTTAATAAAATAGGTTACCTTGTGAACACCACATACAATTGAATTACGCTCATTCAAAACCTTGAATTATCAGTAGTAGGAAATTGTGATTGCAAGTGGAAAAGCTATGATTTACTTATAAATATTAAGGTTGGAAAAAGAATAATCAAAATTTACATCTTATTTATTTTATTTTATTTTATTATTTTCTTTCTTTTTTGACACAAGGTCTCACTTTGTTGCCCAGGCTGGAGTGCAGTGGAACAATCATGACAAACTGCTGCCTCTAACTCCAGGGCTTAAGTGTTCCTTCTGCATTGGCCTCCCAAGTAGCCAGGAGTACAGGTACATGCCAATATGCCCAGCTAATTTTTTAAGAAGATTTTTTGTAGAGATGAGGTCTTATTCTGTTGGCCAGGCTGGTTTCCAACTCTTGGTATCAAGCAATCTTCCTGTCTTGGCCTCCCCAAATGCTGGGATTATAGGCATAAGCCACTATGCCCAGCCAAAATTTACATCTTATACTAGAACTCCCTAAAAAAATGGTATGATCCTATCAAATATTATGCATTTCTCACTGTAAAACTGATTATTATATCCTAAAAAGATCAATTTCCTTGTTCAAAATTTAACCTGAGATGTGGGGGCATTGTACGAATGCTAAAAATATTGACCTTGATCTTGAACTTCATGTAGGAGGACATGTGCAGGCTGAATTTGTTTAAAAGACTTATACATATTTTCAAACTTTCCAATTAATTACACTTTTAAGGGAATAGCAAATGTATTTTGAAAGCAGAAAACAATATTCCCAAAGTTTTCCCCAAAACTTGCCTGACTTATTTGAATATGGTGGTGTTTTTAACAATAGTTTTAAAAACACAGGGCTGGGCATGGTGTCTCACGCCTGTAATCTCAGCACTTTGGGAGGCCAAGGCGAGTGGATCACATGGTCAGGAGTTTGAGACCAGCCTTGCCAATATGGTGAAACCCCATCTCTACTAAAAATACAAAAATTAACTAGGCGTGGTGGCAGGCGCCTATAATAACAGGTACTTGGGAGTCTGAGGCAGGAGAATCACTTGAAACTGGAAAATGGAGGTTGGAAATTGGAGGTTAGAGTTTGCAGTGAGCCAAGATTGCCTCACTGCACTCCAGCTCGGGTGACAGAGCAAGACTCTGTCTCAGAAAAAAAAAAAAAAGAGACAATATTTCAAAATAAAATTTTAATTAACTATCCTGAAGCACTTCAACAGAATACTGCTATACAGTATAATAATAATTCTGTAGAATACATATAACATTGATATCATTTTAAGTGTACATATACATTTACATAGAGGTACAATATAGATAAACATATGTATGGAGGAAAAGAACAAAAGATCATTATATTGGCAATTATTATGTACAGGTTTTAATATGAAAACTAGTGTTTACATGTTTAGGTTTTTTTTCATCTTTCAAGTTTTCTATTATGAACATTTATTTATTACTAAAACTTAGCATGATGGCTTGAAAAGTTTTCTTCTCAAAACTATTTCATTTTATGTTGTAGATGGGTTATCATACAATTTTCAAGAAAAATTTTTTAGTCAGTGATTTTGATATTACTTTAGTAGAATAATTTTTTTAAATTGCCGTGAGGCTTGGATTTCATCTAATCCATGATTTCATTTACTTATTAGTTTACTCGACAAATAGCTTCTGAGAACCCAGTACTTGCTAGGAACTAAGGTATCGCTGAGTAAATCTTTTTATACAGGCCTTAAAACTGGCAAATAACTTCGCAGCACATTAATAATGGTACGTGTTTTCTGCATTACTGTAGTCAGGAGATGCTCAAAAGCATTTTGCAGAGGAACCCATTCACTAAACCCCTCTTAAAAAAATGTGTGGTGTGTGTATATGCATCCATGTGTGTGTGAGCATGAAGCGAATTATATTTGTTAAAATCCTCCTATTTACTTGATAGATGTTTTGAAGAGATATTTTAAATACTGGACTCTGCTTTCAAAATTGCTAATATATTTATTATTATTGTTGCTTTTAATGCACCAGATGCTAAAGATTGCTGAACACATTAAAATTGTTGATATTTTTTAGCAAGGCAATGGAAGAATTATTTTTCCTTTTTTTTTTTTTTTTTTTTTTTTTTTTTGAGACAGAGTCTCGCTCTGTCGCCCAGGCTGGAGTGCAGTGGCCGGATCTCAGCTCACTGCAAGCTTCGCCTCCTGGGTTCACGCCATTCTCCTGCCTCAGCCTCCTGAGTAGCTGGGACTACAGGCGCCCGCCACCTCGCCCGGCTAGTTTTTTGTATTTTTTAGTAGAGACGGGGTTTCACCGTGTTAGCCAGGATGTTCAAGATCTCCTGACCTCGCGATCCACCCGTCTTGGCCTCCCAAAGTGCTGGGATTTATTTTACCTTTTTAATAAAATAATATTTCTTACTTTCACATAGATAAAAATATAATTTTTGAAATGAAAAGGCAAATTAAGTTAAATTTGCATTGGAAGTCACACATAAAATAACCACTCTCTGTTAGGGTCAAAATGTTCTGGAATGCAAAAGTAGAATTGGTAATAATAATGATAATATAATAATAATTAAAGGGAATTAGAAGTTTAAGAGAAAATGTCTATTGAACATCTTTGCTTGATATTCACAAAAATAAATATTTATAGACCAAACCATATAATATTTTGCATGTATTTATTTCTAAGACACTCAGAAACTTTCTGAGTTACAACTATGGTCTACAGCCATTCATTCCAACAGCAGATTGTAATAAGTCTCTAGATGCACTATCATAGCCGAAGATAAGAATGAGCTCTAGAACTAATTCTGGGAAATACGTGACAGAAGCTATTAGTGTGCTTAATCTATGGCATAATTTGTCATTCACTGAAGCTCTAAGGCATCATTTTGTCCCCAAGAGCCCAGTGAATATATTCTACTTCTTTCCATATGTGTTAATTCCACCTTTGGGCCTTTCAAGGACATAAAATTTGGATTACATTTCAGCTGAATACAGGATATATATATATATATATGCCTACATACTGCATTTTTTATTGTATTCATAATTTTTTTTTCTCCCAGCAGATATCGAATCTTCAACTGGTAACTATCTTTTACTGCCAAAATAATGTAGATTCTTCATAAGAAGGAAATAATAATGCAACATTGATTCCATTCATCTCTTTAGCTGTTTAAAAGGCATTGCCAATCATATATTTACAATTTTCTTAAACACTTTTATATATTCTGATAAATTTATTTACAAGATATTGGTGTCTTTGGATGTATTTTATTTTTAGAGCCAGAAAGTATAAATTAAAGACAAATCTGAGCATGCAACTCCTATATGAAAACAATTCAATGGGTCCTTATCATCTACAGAATAAATTCCAAATTCTACCATTTAGCTCATTAGAAGGTCCATAACATGTGTCTCTCTACCTTTCTAGTTCATCCTCCAACACTCTTCCATGTTCAACTATTCACCATTGGCTTTGTACCCAATTGTCATGCTTTTCTCCATTAGTCACTCTATCTAGAATTCATTTTCTCTGTTCCAATCACCACACTCATACTCTTCCTGTAGTGTATTTTTCAAGTATAATATCCTCTGGCCTTTCATAAATTCATAGTAAAGTTCAATTATTCATCTTATATTAATATAATTATTACATTATTTTACTTGTGTTTTTGCATATTTATTTCCTACACTGGAGTGAGTGGGAATTCCTCAAAGTTAGTGATAAAACTTTACTACTGCCTAGTACAATGCCTAAAGAATTATGGCTATTAAATATTTAGTGTATATTTATAAAAACGTACAAATGAGTGTATAAATGCAAGAATAAAAAGGTAGCAATGCACTAATAAAATAAGACAAATTTGCCTTATCAAAGAACATTTCGCTTGAAATTGAATAATGCAGAACAGACAAGTGAATGAAAGTTGATCTGCGGATATGTGCAAGAGATGTATCCCAAGAACGCTTCAATTTGGTGATATTATTATTTACCTATTTAACAAAGTCTTTCTGTGTTTCTATTCTTTATCTTGGCCAGAGCTACTCATTGAAACAGTATCTCAAATCTCAAAAAACAGTTCTTATTTCCGTACAGAATATATGGTCAACTTCTTCACATCATGGATCTGAGCCAATGTTGAGTTCAAAATTCCACTCTTAGGTATATAACATTTTCTGGCCATAACCAAATAATGTAGACTTTTTAGTTTTCACTTGCAGTTTTGATAATAATCTCTCTTTTTTGGGCTATTTCTCAGGTTGAAGAGACACGTATTTGTACTTTGTTTAGTTTTCAAATCTCTGCATAAATAAGATATAAGAACATAATTTAGGATAAACTTGGGGAAAGGACCTTGTTTAGAAAGTAAACAGCAAAAGAAACTATCATCAGAGTGAACAGGCAACCTACATATTGGGAGAAAAATTTTGCAATCTATTCATCTGACAAAGGGCTAATAACCAGAATCTACAAGGAAGTTAAACAAATCTACAAGAAAAAACATCAAAAAGTGGGTGAAAGATATGAACAGATACTTCTAAAAATAAGACATTTATGCGGCCAACAAACATGAAAAAAAGCTCATCATTACTGGTCATTAGAGAAATGCAAATCAAAACCACAAGGAGATACCATCTCATGCCAGTTAGAATGGCAATCATTATAAAGGTAGGACACAACAGATGCTGGAGAGGATGTGGAGAAATAGGAACGCTCTTACACTGTTAGTGGTAGTCTAAAGTAGTTCAACCATTTTGGAAGACAGTGTGGCGATTCCTCAAGGATCTAGAACTAGAAATACCATTTGACCCAGCCATCCCATTACTGGGTATATACCCAAAGGATTATAAATCATTCTACTATAAAGACACATGCACATGTATGTTTATTGCAGCACTGTTCACAACAGTAAAGACTTGGAACCAACCCAAAGCCCCATCAATGATAGACTGGATAAAGAAAATGTGGCACATATACACCATGGAATACTATGCAGCCATAAAAAGGGATGAGTTCATGTTCTTTGCAGGGACACGGATGAAGCTGGAAACTATCACTCTCAGCAAAGTAATACAAGAAGATAAAACCAACCCCCACATGTTCTCACTCATAAGCGGGAGTTGATCAATGAGAACACATGGATATGGGGCCTATGGGGGGTGGGGGGCCAGGGGAAGGATAGCATTAGGAGAAATACTTAATGTAGATGATGGGTTGATGGGTGCAACAAATCACCATGGCACGTGTATACCTATGTAACAAACCTGCACATTCTGCACATGTACCCCAGAACTTAAAGTATAATAATTAAAAAACAACAACAAAGTAAACACTCAAAGTCCTACAGGTATCAGGATGATGAGAATGATAGAGTATGAATAGCAATAGGTAGCTTGAGGTTTTGTTTGAAGCTAGCCCTGCTTCAGAGCAGATATTAGAGCCTAACAGACACCTTGTAGAAAGCCCACTAGTGCAGTGTGTTCACAGAAGCACTACCTTGTCTCCTTTTTCTTCTTCTTTCACCTGCTTCTTCACAAGAAAGAACAAAAGTATAGGTTTTTTTGTGGAAAAAAAAAAACCTTGTAATTCATTAAAGTTAGAAATGTTTACCATGAGGACAGTTGAAATTAAGCAGTTTTATGGGTTGAGTTCTACAGTTTTGTACTATTGTTACCAGAAAGGGGTCCAGATCCAGGTCCCAAGTGAGGGTTCTTGGATCTCACACAAGAAAGAATTCAGTGTAAGTCCATAGAGTAAAGTGAAAGCGAGCTTATTAGGAAGGTGAAGGAATAAAAGAATGGCTACACCATAGACAGAGCAGCCCCGAGGGCTGCTCGTTGCCCATTTTTGTTTCTTTTCTTGATGATACACTAAACAAGGGGTGGATTATACATTCCTCCCTTTTTTAGACCACATAGGGTAACTTCCTAACATTGCCATGGCATTTGTAAATTGCCATGGCGCTATTGGGAGGGTAGCAGTGAGAACAACCAGAGGTCATACTGGTGGCCATCTTGGTTTTCATGGGTTTTAGCTGGCTTCTTTACCGCAACCTGTTTTATCAGCAAGGTGTTTATGGTCTGTATCTTGTGCTGATTCCCTGTCTCAATCTGTTACTTGGAATGCCTAACCCTCTGGAAATGTAGCCTAGTAGGTCTCAGCCTTATTTTACCAAACCTGTATTCAAGATGGGTTGCTCTGGTTCACATGCTTCTGACACTATTTGTTCTGGGTTCATTCACTAGCAAAGGAGTTACGTCCTCACCTAACATCACCAACAAGTTCTAGAAAACTGTAACTTTAAGCAAAAAGATGTGTAACAAAACCAATTACTATTTCTCATTAATTTTACAACAAATCGATGTTATTGAGGTCCTGCTGTATGTTGTTTTGCTTAAAGTTACAGTTTCAAAGAATTTTTTGGTGACATTAAGTGAGGACTTGCTGTACTTGGGCTTCACACTGATTCATGCTCACATTGTACAGGCTTCAGATTTATTTTAAAGAAAAGTTCACATAACAAAATTTTGCTCGCTCTATCTGGTGGATGAATTTGACTGTATCACTCTGTAAATGACAAGATTTGTTGACTCTTTTCTCAGACACCTCATATATCCCTGTTTTGGTGGGTTTCCCTGGTGGATTATGTTTTATCTCTTCCCTTCTACTCTGTTTATGTATCTAAATTTTACCTATCTTTTAATAGCTATCTTGAATTCTTTCTTTTACTTTCTTTAACAGAAGAAGAGTAGTACTTTTTTTTTAATCTTTCATGACTACTCAATCTGCACCTCTGTTATGTTTTTCTGTCTCCTCAAATGACATATTCAAGTTATATCATATACATATATGTCATCTATCTATCTATCTATATCACTAAATCATAAGCTGATTTCTTTGTTTCCTGTGAAGGACTAGACACAGTGTTTTCCAAGTATTTAGTCTTTGTGCTTGGGTTGCTATCATAGGTTTCATATTTGTTGAAGAGCTACATTGAATGTTAAGGTGAAATGCAGAATTAATGTTCCCTGGTATGAAAAAAAACCTTTGAATATAGCACCTAGAGGTAAAAACAATTGAATTGTATTTAGTTTGCCCTATCATCCAGCTGGCTGTTGTCAGGTGAATAACTTTAAAATGTAAAAAAAGTTCAGAGAAGCCTGCAGATGTGAGTTAGCTCTGTGTGTGTGTGTGTATATATGCAACTGGACCACAGAGTAGAAGCTTATTTTTCAAGGGATTTTGAGAAATAGTAGGCAACATGTTCAGATTCTCAAAAGTATCTCCTCACTTTTCTAATTAAAATGTGAAAGATTTCTGAACTAGACATAGACTCCAACAGAGAATGGGAAAATCCACAGATTTGTAGCCAAAACATGTGAGCTAAAGTCTATCAAATTGTGTATTCGAGAAACATTTACTTTCTCTCTTCATACCTGTTTGCACGAACGGAGGCAAGATGGTGCACTTCGGGGTTCTTCATCCCTCCCCCAACCTTTCCCGCACGCGCGAAAACGCAGCCGGCGACCCGGGAAGGTGCAGACCAACTGGGCATGCACCAGGTGACGTCAATCCAAAGAGACCAAGATTTACCTGGTCGCACCTGCGGAACGCCCCCCACGCGCCCGTGCCCCGCCTATTGCCCGCCCACTCCTAGAAAAGCCGCTCTGGGCCCAGGTCCCACGCGGACTTCCCAGCTTCCCCACTGCGGTCGGGACTGTGGGAATTCCGTCTGAGAGCGTCACGGGCGACTCTGTTGGCCTCATTTGCGGAGGCCGACAGACTTCTCCCTACCCACCTTCTTCCCTTGAAGCTAGGTAACCAAAATAAACTTGCAGTTTTGCTCCTCACCTTTGCCTACTTGCTGGTTCTTTTGTGCTCGCTCTGGTGGTCTTAGAAAAACAAGTCAATACCTATTTTTTCCCCATATAGAAACTTAGCATATTTAAGGGGCAAAGTGTTACTGAAAAAATTGACAGAAGAATTCTGTAAAAGCAAACCAACATAGTTTTCGTGAGAATTAAATAAAATAATATGTAAATATGGTCAATTAGATCTGAAAAATAAATACATGAGTTCAATTTTATACACTATGTTTACCTTTCTAGTAGCAAACGAATTCTGGCATATCACTGCTAATTGTAATTTGTAGAGATTTTTTAAAAATAATTTTAAAATATAGATTTTTGTTTAAAAAGTAAGGGCTTTCATGTTTTAAATGCTTCTGCAGAATCCAGTGTTTTAAAATTCTTTAAATATATTTTTACCACTCTAATTGGTTTCTTGACACTACTATTATACTTTTGTCTATAGAAAAATACTCAGTCATATTATCAACATCTTTTAGCAATATATGGATCATGTAACATCCATGGAGAAGCTGAAAGCTTTAATAATTCAAAGCAATTACTTTACCATAAAGTTATTATTCTCCTTTGGCTACTACAGTAAATGAGAAAATTTGTTTCTGAAGAAATCAGTGAATTTTTATCTTAAAAGTAGTAAGCAAGTCTTATGGAGACAATGTTTGCTATTGATTAAAAATAAAATAAAAATTAAAGAAAACTAAGAAATGACTTAATGGTGTTCTTCTTTTTGCTTAAGGGAATACACTTATCTCATATGTCTAAAAAAAAAAAAAAAGGAAAATACTTTGAAATGGTAGAAAAGATGAAGCTGGAAATTCTGTCATCCCCACATAGGAGAATTTGAGGGTGATCTCACTAACATATTCCAAGTCTCAGTCACACATTGGGTATTCTAAACACCTGAAGTCTAAAGTGAACATTTCCCTAAGAAATGGTAGACAACTTTATTATTTATGTAATTATAAAGTGTTTAATTCAGATTGCCTTCCAGGGCCCTGGGCAGACATCTCTTGCTCTAATGTTCACAACTAAGATATTTAGACTGAAAAAACTGTGAATTACTAAATTGGATTTTATGAGGATGACTGGGCAACTCGTGGGACTTGTGAAGAATATCATGCAATCTTTGTTTTCTGGGCAGTTTTAAGACAAGGCTTTGATTTTACAAAAGCCTACAATTTCAGCACTTTGAAATCATTGCATTGAATGGAAAAGGAAGATTTTCAATGGCTGAAAGAGTGACATTTTTTCCCCATAGTTCTGGCTATGGGACAATACACCAAGTTGAGACTCCGGCATCTCTCATTCCACTAGGCTTCATTAGTCATAATTTCCCTTCATGGTCTTAACACAAATATAAGAAATTGCCTGGTGTGCTCATGTAACAATTTAGACCAAGTTAAGAGCCCCTGAGCCACTAGCTGCTAGGATCTAAAATTAGTCTTGCTTCCATCTACACATTTTTTGATGACAGAAACACTTTGAGACCAGCTAAACTTCTTCAACACAGTGCCTCTGTGTTGTCACATGTTGTACAATAACAAAAATACCAACAACGATAAAAATTAAGACTTTTTACCTAGCCCATGTGAAATTTCAGGCACTTATCTGGCACTCTTTATGCAAAGTCTATCATTCCTATTACTGATGTCAATGTCTGTGTTATTTTCACTTAATATGAGGGTAATAAATTGATTGATTAGAGGTCAAGTAAGGTTAGGTAGCTTGCTGAAGTTATAGTATTAGGAGCGAGTCTTATCTCTCAGTTTCTCTACTTAATCTCAATTTACTTTCTCAATCTTGGCACTCTTATGCAGACACTGATCCAGCTCCTTTATTCTACTATTTGTATAAACTTAAGGGGACAAGTAGTTTTGGTACATGGATATATTGAAATTTGCTACATGGATATACTGCATAGTAGTGGAGTCTATCTGAGTTTTAGTGTGACCATCACCTAGATAAGGTACATTTTACCCATTAAGACCAGCTCTGATAAATTGAGCTCTCCACAATAAATAAGAATAGAAAGACCTGATGATGCCATGATATCCTCACTTCATTTTTTTCCTGAAAACATCCAGATAATTTCTACCTCTGTGCCCAGTATTTTTATTGATCAGGCAGCCCCCAATGATAGAATTATTCTCCATTAATAAGAGCACAGTTCAAATTCATCCTATTCAAAAGGCATTCCTGTATTTCACTGGTTACAACTCTGTCCTGAGAACCTTGAAATCCTGGCTCTGCTGACTTCATTTTCAAGGATTCTTGACTTTTTCTTTTGTGTTCCAGCAACACCAAGCTACTTTTTATTTCCTAGGCATAACATGTATTTCCTTACATTAGAGCTTATGTTTATGCTCTGCCTGAAATATTTTCCTCAATTTTTTTGATGAGTACCCATTAGTATGCTTTGAGAGGCATATTAGGTATTACCTCTTCTAGGAAACCTTCTCTGATTCTCAAGTTTTATGTTTCTATAGTAATATTCAATGCCTGCCCATTATACTATATTTTTTCTAGATGTGTGTTTCATCCTTCCAAATAGTATGCTTTTGCATCCATAGCACCATGTCTAAAACTTAGCATATTTGCAACTAAATGAATGAAAAATAAGTCTTAGAACTTACAAAAATATGTGTTATACATTAGTCATTGGTGTTTATGTTTTCTCAACTAGTTTTTATTAATTGTTTGAATCATTAATATATATGCCCTAGCACAGTGATCAAAAGCATAATTCTAAAAATTGTCTGGATCAAATCCCAGTTCACTCAAATGTAGTGGTATGGTGTGATCTCTGGTGGTATAGCCAGAGTCTCAATAAAGCCAAACTTTCATAGACTAATGAAGTAGTGCTATTTGGAGTAGCAATAGGAAATATGGGGTACGCTGTACTCATCTCCTCGGATACTGATGTACATTCAAAATTTAAAAAGTTCCTTTTGAAAGTGTTTTAGGATAAGTTAAATTCACAGGTAAAAAATAATGTTTATGTTGAGTTATGAATTATGGCAAGTATTCAGTGCAAAGTTGGAGGATGTAGGGAATCATGGTAAACATAGAACTAAATATCCACACAGCACTATAGAGGAATAGAGGGGTCAATTAACTATGGGTAAAGAGAGGAGTTAGTAAAATATATGAAAACTAGAGATAAATGTAAGGGCAAGCTTACGGTAGAGGACAGATGACCACAGGCACTCATCTCTTAAGCAGTGACCAGGGATAATAGGGTATAAGCTATGATAAGTATAAATGACCACAATATTTTTCTTAAGTGTCAGTACTTAGGAGGCCCCTAATACTTCTGACACACAGAAGTCACTTATCTATTTACTGTGAATCAAAGACTCATGATAGAAAAGATTTGGAGTTTATTAAATTATGCACAACAATTCCAACAATAGACATGAATAAAATTACCAGAGGGGACCTTGGTGAGAATGGGAAACTCAAAACCCACCAGGAAAAGACAAGTAACATAAAATGGGTGTTTCTATAGGAGGAAGATACTAGTGTGCATATTGGGGTGAAATGGAGTGGAGAAAACCTGACCTTAAAGTTATTCAAACATTTGTTTATATTTGCTAACATTAATATCAAAGAATAAAAAATGATAGACATAATGAAGAAAAATAATTAACTCACTTCAATTATTCTGCACACATTTACTCTAAACTTCTCACTTGAGGACAGTGGTTTGAACCTGGAGCATCAGCACCAGCTGGAGCTTGTTAGAAATACTAATTATTGGCTGGGCGCGGTGACTCATGCCTGTAATCCCAGCACTTTGGGTGGGTGAGGCAAGCAGACCATCTGAGATTGGGAGTTCAAGACCAGCCTAACCAACATGGAGAAACTCCATCTCTACTAAAAATACAAAGCCAGGCATGGTGGTGCATGCCTGTAATCCCAGCTACTTGGGAAGTTAAGGCAGGTTGCAGTGAGCCGAGATTGTGCCACTGCACTCCAGCCTGGGCAACAAGAGCAACACTCCATCTCAAAAAAGAAAAAACAAAAAAACAGAAACTGATTATTGAGCCTAATCTCAGGCCTACTGATTCAGAAATCAGGCTGTGGCCAAGCCATTGACAATCAAATGTATGATTCAAATATTGCCCTAAACCTTGTCTAATAAGAAATCCTGTATATGGAGTGTACTCTTGTATATTAGATTCATGCTCCGTTTCATTGGGAAAATATTTGAAAAGTGCCTTCTAAGCCAACCACTCCCTTTTCTTCCCCTCCCTGCAGCAGGAAAACATCTACTCCATCTCTGACATGTGATGATTGTACTTTTACAGACATTTAAGTGATGCAGAGTTGACTCTTACATATGGATCATCCCATATTTAAATATTCTTAATTTTAGAAAGCGTCTCCATTTTTTGAACTGATATTGATTCTAAGAAACTTCCATATTTACACACTTCTAAATGTAACTTCATATTTTATATTCCTAATTTAGCTCATTTTAACACTTTAAAATGATTATATAAAGCTGTTTCTATGTATATATGCATTTATAAATATATATTTACCCTAAAAAATGTTACTCTTTCCTAATTATCTGCATTTAAAAATCTGTGCACCATGTTTCCTATTTATAGTCAGTTTACATGAAAACAACAGCTGCCCTAGAAAAATAATTGCTGGGAACGAACCAGGACATAACTAAGCAACTATGGGCATTTCCTGGTGAAATAAATATTTTTGACTGAAAGCAACTCCCGCATGTTGAAATGAGGACAGAAAAACATCTATGGGCATGTCGCTCCTCTTTCAAGTGCAACCAGATTTCGGAATTAATTAGAGCTCTATCTCCATCTGTACTTTTATTACTTGTTAACCACCAGGCTTCCATGATTCTTGCAGTGCACATATAGAGCATTGATATATTAATGTGGGAAAAAGATAGGCTGAACCTAAAATGCGTATATTGTCCAGCTTGGTAAATCAAAAGGAGCATTAAGCAGTCACTTACTCTTTTAAATTTCATTGAACTCTATATTTGCTTTGTGTGTTTCATTGACTTTGAGTCTGTCTTGGTGGGCCTGTTATTTGAAATCTAGTGAACTAGAAAAGAGATACATCCTGTTAACGTGTTAAATATAGGATTAAGCCTAATACTAAGACTGCATAGTATAATTTCAATATGCATTTTTGTTAAATTGGTCAATAGTAGGGTGGGTGTCTATGCTTGAAACAGAAACATTTCTACTTGTTGAATCTTGCTTTGATTTTTTAATTTGGTCTCTAAATGTTTTTAAATTATGTTTTTAAGTTATCTTTCAAAATGTATATGGTACAAAAATAAATTTCCAAGGATGTACAGTGGAAATAAAATTCTCCCCTCCAGTGTGAATCCGTGGGTTCTCTGCACCAATTTTCTAGTAAGAGATTTTAGTGCTCGTCAAAGTATTTTCTATTCCTGTTCTTTTCCCATCTGTAGCACACAATGGATAATTAATATTTGAATGAATACACAAATATATATGTATGTGTGCATATTATATAGGTGTATGATGTTTAAAAAATAGAATCTGTTCTGGCCTTATTTTTGTTTTTGTTGTGTGAGTGTGGGTATGGGTATGTATTTATGTTCACTTTATTTTAGAGATACTTCCAGAATATATAGGTCTACTTTTACAGTATAAGAGCCTCCAAGCATTCCATAACTATGATACTGTTTAATCAGACCCAATTATTGGGAATTTTGATAGTTTCTGATTTTCTATTGTTACAAATAATGCTGCCACAAGCATCTTCTATGTGCATTTTGGGGGACATTATTGTGTATATATCTGTAAAACAGAATCCCCAAAGTGATGTTGTTGGATTAAAGGGTATATGTATTTTAAAATTTTTATAGGAACTGACAACTTGTCTTCCAAATAGGTGAGTCTTAAAACATGACTAGATTGCAGGTGGTCTGTTCAAATCAAAAATTTCCATCAACCCCATCAACTCTAGATAAATATAGAATATCAGTTTATGAAAAAAAAAAAGTTTGCTATTCAAACAGCCACTAGACAAGTGCTTTTCCTCCAGTGTCCTTTATGTCCTCAAAAATATAATTTAAGTAAAAATATTGTATCTGTCAGGCAGGCATGGCTTCAACACATAAGCCCTGGGCCCCCTTACAATCACATTGTCACACATTATTCCCCCTGCTCCAAAGGTGTTGAACCAAGTTACAATCCTGACAACAATGATTCCGAGCACTCATTTATGCACAACCTTGTCACAGTTGCCTTTTCTCAGATGTGATCATGCTTCCCAATGTGACAAGAAAAGTAAAGGTGTCTCATTATTACTTTCCTCGCTTTTATTTGCTTATAAAAGTGGCTAAGGGTTCTTTCATTAAAACTCTGGATTAGATTATACATGTAACCATTATTCTTCAACAAGAACAATCCTAATGAATAAATGTAACTAATTAATTTTAAAAGAATCATGATCATTTTCTAATTTTTCATCCAATATTACCATGCACACTTGAGGTAAGTACCCTAAGACAATTGATTTGTAGGCAAGGTTTATGTTAAAAGTCTATAAACTGGTTCCTAAAAGTTGATAGGAGAGGAGTCCCTACGGACAAGTGAAAAGGCAGAGAAGTCACTAAAGTGACAAGATGTTAAGATGAAAAGAGCCAAATACAGGGAATGTTGATGGGACATACACAATTTAGTGAATAATATATGGCCCATACCTTGAAGAAGAAGAAAATGTCAGAAAATAAGATTTAATGAACCATTACACATAATTAGACTCTGTGCTAGGTGATTTCTTTGCCTAGATAGTTTAAGATAAAAGTTAGTGTTACAGTTTTAGAGAACAGGAAATGGAGCTGAGAAGTATTACCCACCTAGTCAATGATGGAGGGAGAATTTAAATACAAAGTCTTTTTCAAACCTGAGATCCTTTTCACAGTACCATACTAGTTCTTATCAAACATATAGATCTAATGAAAGTCAGAACAATGTTCTGAAATCATAATAACTGTAGAGATTGATAAGAACTCTAGGAGGGAAACAGAAAAACAGAGAGAGATTAGTAGCTGTTTTACATTTTGCCTGAAGGAAATTGTAAACAGGCTCCTTTTACACAATGAGTAAAGAAAGATACCTGACTTTGGAATGGACACCTTGGCATCAAGAACTATGTTCCAAACTTTCCCTCTTTGACAAATGTCAACATATATATCCCCATCCATTCCCAACAACTTGAATGTATTTGGTCTTCGTGTAGCTGTAGGTCTTACAATAGTTTATATTCCCTCTGAAGCTTAGTTCATTGTAAGTGATTTAATGTGACAAGAGACAGAAAAAATTGCATTGGCAGACTGTTACTAAACTTAATTACTCACCAGATCCAACCCCAATCAATTAACCACAGCACTACACAACATAAATCCTGGATTCTCCTCCATGAGAAAGGTTGCCACTACTGTTTTTTCTCAATTAACAACTTCACTTCTTTCCATTTACTGTTCTGAGCCATGGCCAGTAAATCTGTGATAATTTACAATAATTGTGTTTTATATTTATATAGCAGTTGCCATTTTTCAAAGCCTGTTCATATCTACTAACTCAATTCAGCTCTACATTCAGTAATTAATTAATCAACGCAGGCAATATTATCTCCATTTTTCAGGTCAGTAAAATGAGACTTGCAGAGAAAAACAGCTGCCCCAATGTAATGTGTTTAGGAAATTTCAGATATCAGACATGGCATGTAGTCCTTAGAGATCAGTAAACTCATGAATATTTTCCTAAAACCTTCTAAATATAACACCTGAGGAATCAAAGAATTAAAAATGTCAGGGATAGGTCTAAAGCTACACACCCAGAGACTTGCAGAACTGAGAAGTAAATACAGGTCTTGTCTCCTGGCCCAATACAATGCTTAAATACCCTTAACTCCTAACATTTAGAAATAATATAAATCAAAGATATATTGTGAAAATTATGTTTTAACATTGACTGTTATGGTTTATTGTCAGTTGTATTACTATGATACCTTACATTTTTAGTTTGTATTGACAAAATATCAAGAATAATGGTAAAATAAAAATTTCATATAATCATTTGTTTCATCAACATAAAACAATACAGTAAGCATTTTAATTTGTTTTTCTCTACCCATATGCTCCTTAAATTTTCTTTTCTTTTCTTTTCTTATCTTTTCTTTTCTTTTCTTTCTTTTTTTTTGAGACAGAGTAGTTCTCTGTCACCCAGGCTGTAGGGCAGTGGCGTGATCTTGGCTCACTGCAATCTCTACCTCCCGGGTTTAAGCAATTCTCCTGCTTCAGTCTTCTGAGCAGCTGGGACTACGGGGGCATGCCACCATGCCTGGCTAATTTTTGTATTTTTAGTAGAGACAGGGTTTCACCATGTTGGACAGGATGGTCTCGAACTCCTGACCTCAGGTGATCTGCCTGTGTTGGCCTCCCAGAGAGCTGGGATTACAGGCATTAGCCACCGTGCCCAGCCTCAAATCTCACCTATTTTAACGTATCTTCTCAGAATGCCCAGTTTATTTTGATACTTCCCATTTTAGAACACATAAAACATTTCCTTGCTAGAGAAAACTAAAAAGTGTAACCAAAAAAGAAGATAGCACCCACCATCTTCCAGGTATGCATTATCAGCGCTAGTCATCACAATAACCCATTTTTGGTAGGTTTAGAAAAGTTAAGTGAGTTAGTTAGGTACATTAAGCTATAAATCTAGTATTACAAACCAGATTAACATACTACAATTAATAGTAATAGTAGTGATAATAACAACAACAAAATTAAAATTAAATTATTCCTATATATAAGAAAGAGCTAAGTAATTTATATGTATTTTGGAATTTCATGATTACAATAACAATCATAATAAATAACAATAACCCTATTTTAGAGATAAGGAGAAAAAGATATAAAGTAGTTATTCCACTCAAAGCTTTATAACTTGTATGTAATGAAACTTTGAGTTGCACCTAATCAGACAACTTTGTACTTATCCATGTTTCTATATATCAAACGACATAATGATTTATTGTCAAATTTATTGTCTGATGGACTTACACATATTGCGTTACACTTTCCAGAAGTTGGAACAGTGGTGTCTTTATGCTTAAGAATTGTCTTGAAAGTCAGCATGTCTCCAAAATAATAATTTGTGTATAACTTACAAGTGCTAAGCCTTAGACATATTATGTCAAATCTACAACTATGTGATATAATAAGGCATACCCACATTTTTTAAATAGAGAAACCAGCCCCAATAATTATATAAATGGTCAAACCAGAATATAAATCCTTTTCTGCTGCTTTCAAGGTGCCCACTTTCCACTATTCCATAGTGTCTCTCTCACATTAATCATATACTTATGACATTCTGGGCAATCAGCACATATTTAATACAAGGGCTTGTGTCTGATTTTCTTGAAACTGAAGAACCCTTATTTTGTGATTACATTTTCCAAAGAAGAAAATAGACGAGGTTGTGGGAAAGGCTCTCCCAAATGATTTATAATTCATGTTAATGAAAAATCTTACTGAATATGAAATGCAAATTATATGTAGTTATATATTTACAGAGTTACTTATTTGGCAAATAATAAGTTGCAAGCATTAAGATTCTCTAATCAACATCAGGACATATGGTCATCTATGTTCAAGAGACTAGGTTTGATATTGTAGAAATGATTAATGACATACTTGATAGATTTATAGAAGTCAGGAAGCAACCTCTTAGTAAATCATTGTTAAATAAAGAGTTCAGAAATTCTTTTGCACTCCACTATCCATTCAGCATTGAAATGAATTAACATTCCTCCTATTGTCTTGCCACCTTAAAAAAAATCAAATTCTACAAGCTTCTTAATTCTTTTCCAAGGTTATTCCCCACTCTTCCTTTAGAGAATTTTAGCATAAATGGCCAGATGTGGTAGCTCACATCCCAGGAAGATCACACTTTGGGAGGCTAAGGTAAGTGGATGAGTTGAGGTCAGAAGTTCAAGACCAACCTGGCCAACATGGGGAAACCAGGTCTGTAATAAAAATACAAAAATTAGCTGGGCATGTTGGTGCACACCTATAGTCTCAGTTACTCAGGTAGCTGAGGGAGGAGAATTGCTGGAACTTGGACGGCAGAGGTTGCAGTGAGCCGAGACTGCGCCACTGTACTCCAGCCTGCACAATAGAGTGACTCCATCTCAAAAATAAAATAAAATAATAAATAAATAAATATTAGCACAAAGTATATCAGGCAAGTCCAATTCTATATATTGCTCTCAATATCAAGAAGCAACTGCATTATGGAGAAGAAAATTAGATGGAAAGAGTGCAAGATGCAGTAGGCCCTGTATTGGTACATTGAATAAAATATTTTTATGAGGACCATTGAGGGGCCAGTAGGCCCTGTATTGGTATATTGATTAAAACATTTTTATGGGACCACTGAGGACCATTGGACTGCCAGCCTCAGAATCACTGTGGTACTTGCTAAAATACATATTTTGGTGGCTAAATCTAGATCAAAATAATTTAAATTGTGGAGGTAGCCCAAAGTTTCCATTTTTAGAAAGCCTTTTAAGTGATCTTGGTTTACACTCTAATTTCAAAAACACTGAGGTAGAATAGAAATGTTTTCCTCTTCTGGGGTAAATTGCATCTCTGATCATGACGCTCCATCTTTCTCCCCATCTATGCCATTTAGAAGGAATTTTGCAGTGCTCTCCAAAGTTAGTTCAGTGTAATGCCTGACTTTTGGTAGGGACAATATGATTTGCTTCAGCCAAAGGGATGTTAGAAATATGGTGCAATAAAGTATCTATAAAATTGAACCTGCTCTTACATGTGCCTTTGTCATCACCACACATGCCAGTGCTAGATGCTGGTCTCAGGAGAAGAGACTTGAGAACAGCCACCGCTGAAAAACTGAGCCCAGTACAGCTGACCCCAGGCACTGCAGAGATCTCTCAAGACAAATGATCATGATTTTACGCCACTGAATTTTGAGGATAATTTGTTATGCAGCAGTCTGTTGTCATGGTTAACTGATACACTTTATAACAAATGAGGAAGGAAACTAACAGTTTGTAAACTCAAAGTAAAAATATAAAATAGAAGGTGAATAGACAGTGTCTCCCAAATCAGATGACCTTGTGTTGCCTTCCCACTCTATCACTGTTTTGTTTTGTGGCAAGTTAGTACATTTCTAAGGTTTAAGTTAATTGAATATTAGTGTATTAAAACAATAGCTTCTTTGTGGAATTTTTACAAATATTAAATTGGTGCAAAAGTAATTGCTGTTTTTGCCATTTAAATTAATTTTAATGGCAAAAAACTGCAATTACCTATGCACCAACCTATATTAAATAAAATGAAACAGTGTGCATAACTCTATAACTAGTACACGGTAAACAATCAGTAAATGGTAGCTATTGCTATAATCATCTGAATTTATATTACATACTGGACTAGGGAGTTTTCATATTTTTCACTGAAATGTTGCAGTACTCCTTATAGGATGTATAATTCTACCTCATTTTATACCACCAATGAAGAATTAGAGGAACACAGATGTTAATTAATTTGCTCACCATGACATAGCTAATATATTGTATTTTAATTTCTAAGTCCATGCTTTTATAAACAAAATGTTTCCAACTTTTTCTCCACAATGTCACCCAAACCTACTACTCTACCAAACAAAATGAGAAGAACTTAATATATAAAGGTATTCTGCATGCAATTCTGATACAAATTTTATACTGGAAAATTTATACTGGTACCTTTTATAAATCCTCTTCCATTCATTTAAGTCATGTCTGTGACTATGAAATCTGAAACTCAGCTCCCTATTTTGATGTAATTCCGCTTGTCTGCTTTTGCTTCTGTTGCCTGGGATTTTGAGGTGATATCCAAGAAATCACTGTTAAGGTCAATACCAAGAAACATTTTCCCTTATGTTTTTTTCTAAAAATTTTACGGTTTCACGTCATTCCATTTTGAGTTTCTTTTTGTGTATGGTGTAGGATAAAAGTCCAATTTCCCTCCCTCCC
>NW_012114921.1:1945824-1956906 GCF_000951035.1 Colobus angolensis palliatus | reverse complement strand
TTTCTCTTCTTTCTCTTCTTTCTTTCTTTCTTTCCTTTCTTTCTTTCTCTTTTCTTTTCCTTTTTTTCTTCCTTCCTTTCTTTTCCTTCCTTCCTTTCTCTTTCTTTCTTCTTTTCCTTTTGTTCTTTTTCTTTTCTCCTTTGTACCTTCCTTCCTTTCTCTTTCTTTTCTTTTCCCTCCTTCCCTCCTTCTGTTCCTTTTTCTCTTTCCTTTCTCTTTCTTTCTCTTCCTTCCTTCCTTCCTTCCTTGCTTCCTTCCTTCCCTCCCTCTCTCCCTTCCTTCCTTTCCTTCCTTTCTTTTCATTAATGTGGATATCCAATTTTTCCAACAGTATTTATTAAAAAGATTACTTTTCCCTATTGTGTAATCTGGCACCCTTGAAGATCCATTGACCTTATACACACAAGGATGTATTTTGGACTTCCTGTTTAGTTCCATTAGTCTATATGTCAGTTTTTATGTCAGTGCTGTACTGTTTTGATTACTATTGTTTTGTATAATATTTGAAATTATAGGAAGTGTGATGCCTCCAGCTTTGTTCTTGCTTAAAATTACTTTGGCTGTTTGGAATGTTTTGTGGTTTCATATAAATCTTACTGTTTCTTTACCATTTCTATACAAAATGACACTGGGATTTTTTTAGATACTCTTCGAATTCTTAGATGTTTTGGGTAGTATGGGAATTTTTAAAATATTCACTATTTGAATACATGAACACACAAAGTTTTTTCATTTATTTGTGTCTTTTAGGTTTCTAAAAATAAGGTATGTCTTTACTTTCTAAGGAATTAAAGTGCTTAGGCAGGAACTGGTTATATATAAATTCCACCATAATTTTCATAAGTGCAGGGATTCAGTCTCTATTGTTCATTGCTCTATCTTCAGCGCTTATAAGCATATCAGGTACCCAGTGACATTTGTTATGGTGGTTTTTCACTTTGTTAAATTGATAGACTTCAAAAACTGGAACCATATATCCCATAACCCCTTTGCTTTTATGGTTTCAGCTGAGAGTAGGTCAAAATAAAAAAATACATCAGTTTTTGAAGGCAGAAGTAGAACAGCTACCATTTTTCTATCAGGTAGCTGTGGCCACATTTGCAAGATCAATACGTAGGTGGTAGAAGGATCCAGCTTGACCTGGCTTTTTACAGTGGGGAGATAAACCTGGAGGTGTTGGATTCCAGCTTGTCTTTGCTTTCTCCTACTCCACATCTAGCATTTTCACCCTACTGGTAGGCCTGCCAAAGCCCATTACCAGACACAGAGGTGACACAGAGGCAACACAGATTTCCTCACCAGCTCCCTTTGGTGGTCACTCAGAGATGGATGCACCTGACTTCTTAGTCCCATCCCTCTTTGAAAAAATAATCAACCCTCCTGAATTACGGGCAAAAGCAGACAAATTAACTCTCAAAAGCAGAGTAGTGTGGTAATTCTGAAAGCTTCAACTCTCTTCTCTAGATCTTTAAGTCCTCCCACAATTATTAATCTTTATGTACTTTAATAAATATTTTATTTCATAATACTCATAATAGTTCTGCTTCTGTTATCAAACCCTAACTAATACAGATATTGGTATCAGGCCAAAATCAGTCTAAGAATACGAAGGGTGCACTTCCTATTCTTAGAATGTTATAGCCTATCTAAAACATATCATTAGACTCTCATTCTTAGAATGATAGTCTCAGATAAAATTACTTCCAAGTATTTTTAGAGTATTGACCCAGAGTATCCTGACATGTTACCCAAAATAGACAGGAGACTGTTTTGAAAAGACTTATGGGTAGACTTTCATTTAATGCAGTAAACCCAACAAGATTCACCAAAAAACTCCAAAGCTATTAGGACTATGCACTAGAGGAAGCAAAACCAGTTTGGATTTTAAAAAGAAAATAATTAATTCAAACTGAAAAGGTGACTCCAAGCCTACAGATTTCCATAGCCAAGAAACAGGTTAAAAAAGCTCCTAGCTACAAATACGAAACATTTCTTCTAGAAAAGGAAGGATGACTCAGAAAGCAGAGCTGGGATCCCCTCGCTATAAAACTACTCTAGGGAGCAAACCAAGCTGCTAATAAATATACATTTCCTGCCCTTGGACAAGTAGGATTTGTGGAATTTGCTTTTTTACCCCATTTTGAATAGAAGTGTCTATTAGGGTTATTCTATAACTGTTTCCCAAATTATTTTTGTTCATTTGGGGCATATGACTTGTCTTCTAGCCCACACATCTTCATTTGAATAAAAACACCTGTGAAGACGACTTCGCGGAATCTCATCTGCACCTGGATGACATTTGAATATTAATACCTTTTAATTTGATGCTGAAGTGTGATAAAATTGTTGTGTCTTGAAAGAAATTAGTATATTTTATATTCCTGGAGAAATGGGAAGATCTTATGACCACAGAGTAGACTGTGGTACACTGTAGTTGGACCAAATTTGTTGTCGTTCCTTCTCTTTCATCTGGGCTGGCCTGTGCCTTGCTATGGCTGATAGAATGAGGCAAACGTGACTCTGTGTTATTTCGGAGAGTGGACTTTAAACGGGCTTTTAAGAAAATTGCAACTCCCATTTTTAACTGTCTCTTGGAATCCAGCTTCAATGCTATGAAAAGCTTAGACAACGTAGGAAGGTCCCCTGGAAGAGAATTAAAGTGCTCTAGTTAATTGTCCCATCTAACAAGCAGCACCAACTGCCAGCCATGTAAGTGAGCCATCTTGGAGGACCCAGCCCTGGGAGCTTTCCAGACAACTGCAGCTCCAGCCAACACCACATTAAACAGAACTTCCAGCTGAACTCAGTCAACCCCAGTCATGAGAGATAATAAATCACTATTATTGTTTAAGCCACTGAGTTTTTGGATAGTATATTGAAGTTATATAAAGACATAAATATATAGCCACAATACTTGTTAAATAAATTCCAAGGGTAGGGAAAACTACTTTCAAAATACCCTTACGTTGTTTCCTAATATCTATACTCTTTACATGCATCCTACAAAGCTCTCTTCTGTAGACTATTTTCTGAAAACTCACATATTCAAAGTAGTATTCCTTGGTTAAGCAGAAGTTCATTTCAAATAAAAAAATGTCCAAGCTTGAAACTTGGCCAAACCATTTGTTAGTTGGGATACCTAATTGAGCCATTTAATATTTTTTATCCTTAACTGCAAATTGTTTTCTTTTATAATGGAGATAATAGTACCTACTTCACGGAATTTGTATAAGGATCATATAAAATATATAAAACACATTCATTAATACTTGTATTGAAATGGGCCATGGGTTAAGAAAAACAACCTAGGCCATGGGTTAAGAAAAACAACTTAGGGGCCATGGGTTAAGAAAAACAACCTAGGGGCCATGGGTTAAGAAAAACAACCTAGGCCATGAATTAAGAAAAACAACACCAGGTGGCCATGGGTAATTGAGAAAAACACCCAGTGTTCCCGGAATTCAAACAGAAAAACAATTCCAGGAAAACCCCCCCATGCGAACAAGCCCCAGCCAATCAGAGCGAGATGCCTTGCTCAGGCCATGGCAAGCCCCAATCATCTCGCGCCCTAAAGCTTTGTTTGAATTTCGCGCCTTGTTTGAATTTGTGGTGTTTTGCCTTTATAAACAGCTTGTAACCAACGCTCGGGGTCCCTTGGCCATCTTTGTGCACGGGGGACCCTAGCACGCTAGAAATAAAAGTGTCTCTCTGCTGTGATTTCGGTGTCGAGTGGTCCCTCGCGGCGACCCCTGCCCAGAGCGGGACTCTTTCGGGGGTTCCAACAGTATAAGCAATAATATTAACCACTATTATTATTATTTGACGAAGGAGGCAGTGGTTTGTTGGATTGGGTTCATGAAATCAGCATTTGTCTTTCAAAGCAGAAGAAAGCAGTTGATATCGATTTATGTTACCTATTGTTTTGGTAATTTAATTAAATAATGTTGAGTTACTTTTCCCAGGAAAGAACTTTAATTTTCTACAACTAGTGAATGTTCTGGAAAACATTTTCTGGGCACCTAGAATTGAGCATGTCATTTTATGAGGCAATGCACAATGCCACACACATGCACACACACACCCACACATACACAAACCCCTCATTACAGTGTGGGATATCTTGGTGGGGTAGCTGATGAAGCTAGATGCCTATACAGTTGATGCTAATCTCAATTCGGTTTCAACTCTGTACACTCCGTAGAAGAAGACATGGCCTACTAGTAATCAAAGCATTGGGCAATATCTGGATTGTAATTGCTTTTCCCTCAAGCTAAATACAAATCACAATTTGACACTAAAACTTTTCAGAGGAGGGAAATATCAAGAGCTAGAGTCTGATAGAATTTTGAAACATCACATGAATTCAGTTATTTATTTTGTGAATACTAAGTCTATTTGTTTCTTCAAGTAGAAAAAGTTAATAAAAATTACAAAACTACAAAAAGAAGTATGGGTTGCCTGCTGTGAAGGTGGTTGGAGGGTTGTGAAGATCTGGAGATGGTAAAACAAAAGTAGAAAAAAGGTAGGCATGGATGAGTTCCCTGATTCCTTATGCTCAGGATGCTTCTTCACAGGCTGTGAGGGAGAAGTAGTAATAGATTCAACTGTAGCAGTGAAAACTACATCTACATTTGCCTGAATTTAGGGCTTCATTCATTTGCAATTACTGAATGCCTGTGACGGGCCAGGAACAGTGCCAGTCAATGAAGGTGAAATAGGCTATTCCAAAAGAGGCAGTACAAGATCATAATTAAGAAACTGGGCTTGGAGCCAACCCACATGATTTTGAATCCAGGCCTGTCATCGCCTTATTTGCTGTGCAACCTCAGGAAAGTCACTTAACCTCCAGGGTCTCAGTTTTTTCATCTCTATTGTTAAAAGGTGGTAATAATATCCAATCCCTTGTGGAATTGTGGGCAGGAAAAAATGTATTTCTATAATAATACACATTTAAAAATTAGATCAGTACCGTAACAGCCTAGGCCCTTAACAAATGTGGATTATGGTAATCTCTTGCTGTGTTGGCTGACTTCACCCCTTCAAACACTCTTTCTGACATCCCACTGTCTGTGGGATCAAGTCCAGAATTTCACTCTTGCCATCTTTGAATCAGAATGCAGATTCTGGTTCCGTTGGCTCAAAGCTGGGTCTCAGTTTGTACATTTCTGAAAAGCTCCCAGGTGATGCCAATGTTGCTTGTTCACAGACCCCAATTTGACAGCAAAACTACACATTAATTCAAACTTTAGAATGTAGTATAAGACTGGAACATCATTTTTGCAGAGACTTTTAAAATCTACTCTGGAAAAACAAAAAATAATGACGAATTTTGCCCAGTTGGAGATCAGGCTGACTTTTAAGTAGGTATTAGTGATGAGGGAAGACAAATATAGGGCAAAAGAAAAATGTAAGGGTATTGTGTCATAACTTTAATGTCAAGGGCACCGGGTTGGAATCTGATATATACAGCAGAAGGAGATCAGAGAAAAGACTGAGAAGCAGAATTGATAAAGTTGCAGGGCAGAAAAGAAACTTTTGCTAACTGCTGTGCTGAGAGCTCCACCACAGAGATGGAGAAAATTCATAGGGTTATAGCATAGAGCATTCGATTATAGCAGCAGGAAGTAAGTTCTGAAAATTTGTACACTTTTTATACTGAATTGAGGTAGAAAGTTATCACAAAATACATTGGTTGAGCAGAATTCATATTTATAATTATTTAAATTTATTTTTAGAAGTATTATTTGCCTTATAGTGATTATAAATATACAATCAATTAATAGATATAGACAACATAACATTTTTAGAATATAATTGTGCCCAACACACAGTGTTAATGTTAGCTATTATTATAAGAGAGGAATATATTCTTGGAGAAAATGATGCTTTGAAAATGATGTATTGAAAAAAATAAGTAAAAGCTATGCACTGTTATTTCTTTTAACATATACAGAAAACCTAATAAATTAAGATTGAAAAGGAAAAATACATTGTCCAAATCCATATAATTTTTATAATACATAGTTAGATTACCAACCAGTTTGTCTAGTCTGAAAGGCTACATTCTCTCATTCTTTCATGGCTGCATACTAAGTGTTTATGCCAAGGGTTAACATTAAGCTATACTTTATTAACTGTATAATGAACATAACATCTTTAAGCAGCCAGGTGATTATTTATGTAATCAAGGCATAAATGCACACAAAAAATTTACAGATACAAATTATGATTGAGAAAACAGATCACTTACACTGATATTCAGCTATTCACCCATTCATAACTGTGTAGAGGACTATCTGCTTTTACAACTGAGCAGGCCTTTCCCCCATTAACATTATAGTCCCGCTCTTGCAAACGAAGCTGGGCATTCCTCCTCTGCAAACAGGGGGACAAAGGAGCCTACAAGACTGGCCTCAGTTGCAAATAGCAGACCCTGGGGGCTTGTTTATATGTAAACATCTTGGAAATTCAGAAAGTCAGGGAAAGATGAGAGAAACAACAATGTGTCTGGCGACTTGCTAACATTCCACAAACGACGGTATAAAATAAAGCAGAGCGTGTTGTTCGGCGCGGCCGCCATGTTTGTCTTGTCTTGTGTTGTCTTGTGTGTTCATTCCTTTGTTCAGGAAACACGCGGACCCCAACATAACTGCTGTAGTAGTTTTGTATAAAAAAAACTTATAAATTAATGTTGGTATATATTATATTAATATCAGCAAGCTAACATGAAAAAAATAACACATTTATTTAACTTTTAGATTTTTTTGACATGCACAAACCCTTGAAAACTCACAGAATTGTTGTAACAATAAGAGCTTCTGTAAACCTTATTAGCCTTCCCTCGGTTTCGTCAAGATGCCATATGAGTTCTCAACTTAGGATCTTCTTTGGTGCTTCATTGGCTAGGGAGCTAGGGAGCTTTGTCCCCAGGTCTTGGCATAGCTAAATACTTTTTGTCATCAAGGTCTCAGCTCAGATTTCATCTCCTCAAAGAGGACTTTCTGACTGTTAATCTTAATTAATTCTTCCCATCCCCACTCTTACATATTCAGTAATACTGTATCATACATACTATTTTCATCTTGTGAAATGGTCGTTAATATCTAAAATCTTATTTATGTATTTGTTTCTTTGTTTATTGAATATTTCTTTCCTTGAAAGCAAGGAAACATTTGACCTTGAGAGCCAGAACTTACCTTCCCTGCTAAGTTGGGGATGCAGTTACCACACCTAGAATTGGCACATAGTAGACATTCAATTATCTCTTAAATAAGTAAATGAAGATAAGTGACATTCACCATCATCATAAATCTCAAAACACTAACATGTTCACAACTGACAGATATACTTAGAATAGTTTAAAGTGTCATTCCTTGTAAGTTTAGGCAATTTCCTTGATCCCAAATTATTAGCAATTAAACATTTACTTTAGTATACTTTTAGATTTGTAATAATATTTCTGCTATGCAGTTTTTGACATGTAAAAATAAGATGAAGCAAAGACTTACAATCAATGGCTATGGACAGTTTAACTTGTATAGTTTTTTTGAATGAGATTCCATCATTCTGAACACAGAAGCTCTGTATTTAATTCTATACTCCATCTCCCCTGCCAGCTACAAGCGAACTTAGGAGTAATGTTAAATCAGTAGTACATCCCTTAAATAGTTAGTAAAATAGAATCAATCTTAAACTGAAAACAATGTATATACATTTTTATGTGTTAGTTCTTATTATATAATAGGCAATATCACTGTGTGCTAAATTAGCTTTAGTTAATTACAGGATTTCTAAATGTTGCAAACAAATTATTTAGTTTGCCATATGCACAAACCTAATGCATTCTTTTATTCTCAGAGAGAGGTCCGTGTTAGGGATAAACAAGATGACTCACTGGGGAAAATATGTCACAATCTGTTATTATGATGGTCCTGTGTACTGTTACTACTCATTTTTATATCTAAAAAATATTTAAGATACAGTCAAAGGGTGTACAGCATTTACTTTCAGGTGTACTTAAAAGAAAAACATTTCATCAGAAGTCCAATTCATAGTATTGCCTTTTTCATACTAAAGTATTTCATTTACTGAAAGCAATGCTCAGTTGTATTGGGCCTGCATATGTAACAAGGAGCTTAGAAGGTGAAGTGGTGTAAAAATGGTCTTTCTACAAGTGTTCTTTGAAAGTGAAGATATTAAAACAGGCTTAAATTTAAAACCTATGTCATAGTACATAGTGAACAATAGTAACTGCCCATTAAATTAATAAGTTGCATTTTCAGTGTTTTAGTATTCATATTTAATTTGTATTTATTGTTGATATTGACATCCAAATCACATCCCTTCTTCCTCCAAAATGTTTGTTTGGTTGACTGTTTAATCTTTCATTTTGGATTCTATAACTTATACATGTCTTCTTTGTTAGTTATCAGCAAAGAAATATGAGGCCTTTTGTATTATCCATCTCAGTTCCCAAATACTTACTGAATGCCTGTTCAGATTTTGCCCAAGGTTCTAGGAAGGGTTACAAAATCAACAAAATATGACCCTATACTATGAAAGACCTACATATTGCCAAGAGAAGAATGTAAAGAGATAAAACAATAGTCCCCCAATGAAGTAACATTTTACATATTTCTTGAAGAGTGGAAGGAATTTTGATAGGTGGAGGGGAGTTTGGCAATAATGGCAGAATGAAAGATTAGTTAAACCAACAAAGGCATTCAAACTGGAAAAGAGAAAGTTAAATTATCTCTGTTTGCTGACAATATGATTTTATATCTAGAAAAACCTAAAGATTCTTGCAAAAAACTCTTAAATTTGAGAAATTAATTCAGCAAAGTTTCAGGATACACAGTAATATACAAAATAAGTAGTACTTTTATACAACAATAACAATCAAGCTGAGAACCAAATCAAATAGGCAATTTCATTTACAATATCTACAAAAAATTGAATACTGGGAAATATACTTAACCAAGGAAATGAAAGATTTTTGCGAGAAAAACTGCAGAACACTAATGGAAGAAATTGCAGATGACAAAAATATCTGGAAAAATATCTCATGCTCATGAATCAGAAGAAGTAATATTGTTAAAATGAGCATATCACCGAAAACAATATATAAAACTAATGCAATCCCTATCAAAATACCAACATCATTTTTCACAGTACTAGAAAAAGCAATTCTAAAATTCATATGCAACCAGAAAAAAAGTCAGAATAGTCAAAATAATCCTAAACAAAAAGAACAAAGCTGGAGGCATCACATTACTTGACTTCAGATTATACTACAAAGTTCTAGTAATCAAAACAATATGGTACTGGTATAAAAATAGACACATACATCAATAGAACAGAATAGAGAACCCAGAAGACACAAATCTACAGTCAACTGATGTTTGACAAAGTTGAAAAAAGCTTTGTCAACTTTGTCACTGGGGAAAGGGCACATTTTTCAATAACTGGTGCTGGAAAAATTAAATTGGCATATGTCAAAGAATGAAGCTTAATCCCTAGCTTTCACAAAATATAAAAATCAAAGGAAGATGGATTAAAGACTTACAATTAAGACCTGAAACTATTAAAATAGAAGAAAACCTAATGAAAACTCTTCAGGACATTGGTCTAATCAAAGAATTTGTTACCAAGATTTCAAAAGCAGAAGCAACAAAATCAAAAACATAGGCAAATTGACTTAATTAAACTAAAAAGCTTCTGCACAGCAAAAGAAATAATCAGCAGAATGAGCAGACAATCTGCAGAATGGGAGAAAATATTTGCAAACTATGCATCTGAAGGAGTACTGACATCCAGACTTTACAAGGAACTCAAACAACTTGACAGCAACAAAAAACAAATAATCCCATTTAAAAGTGGGCAAAGGACATGAATAAACATTTTTCAAAAGAAGACATACAAATGACCAGCTGGTATACAGAAAAGTGTTCTATATCATTAATTGTCCGAGAATTGAAAATTAAAACCACTATGTGGTATTATCTTACACTAGTCAGAATGGCTATTACTAAAAAGTCAAAAAATAACAATTAATGGTAAAAATACAGAGAAAAAGGAACACTTATTCACTCTTGGTAGGAATGTAAATTAGTGCAACCACTATGAAAAACAGTATAGAAATTTCTTAAAGAACTAAAAATAGAACTGTCATTCAACCCAGCAATACCATTACTGGGTATCCACCCAAATGAAAAGAAATCATTATATTATGAAAGATACCTGTACTCTTATTTTTATCACAGCAATATTCACAATAGTAAAGCTATGGAATCAACCTAAGTGTCCATCAACAGATAAATGGATAAAGAATGTGATATATATCACATTTCACAATGAAACACACACAGACACACACACACACACACTCCCCCATACAATGGAATAGCATTCATCCATAAAAAATAATGACATAATGTCTTTTGCAGCACATGAATGGAACTGGAGGACTTTAAGTGAAACAACTCAGAATATCAAATACCACATGTTGCCACTTACACGTGGGAGCTAAATAATGTGACGTGAACATAGAATATGGAATAATAGAAATCGTAGACTCAAAAGGGTAAGAGTGTGAGAGGAATGGGAGAGATGAGAAATTGTATTACTTAGTGGATACAATGAACATTATTCAGTTGATGCTTACTCTAAAAGTCTAGACTTCACCATTAGGCAATATATCCATGTAACAAAGCTGACTTGTAGCCCATACATGTATGCAAATAAAAAGAAAATTATGCATAACAGACCAAAAAAAAAAAAAACCCAAAAATTGGGTTTTGAGAAAGAAATACGGATATATGATGTAGAACATAGGGCTAAATATAAAGATTGGAAATATATAATGGATAAGAACTAAAGTTTTTGCTTTTATTTGTTTTTAAGGAATAACCATTAAAATTTTGTTTTCTGGGAATGACAGGATTAAATGTTTTGAATTTTTCTTCCTGTCCATATAAACCAGTTTCCTCTAAATTGCCTTATCTTAATATTTCTTCCATTTTTGATAGCCTTAGTATATTTTGAATCCTCCCATTTTTCTCCATTACCTACTAGAAGCTTTTT
>NW_012114921.1:1943766-1944694 GCF_000951035.1 Colobus angolensis palliatus | reverse complement strand
TGGTCTCGATCTCCTGACCTCGTGATCCGCCCGTCTCGGCCTCCCAAAGTGCTGGGATTACAGGCTTGAGCCACCGCGCCTGGCCTGTTCTTTTCAATATCTCTATATAGACGTTGCTGTCCCTAATTTCTAAAGTTTCGTCTTTGCTCTTCTGCCAGAAACTTATTTCCCTCAGCCCATTCATCTTTAGATCTCAGTCTTCCAGGAAGCATTTCTGACTCCAAGTGAAATTCCCCCTTCTCACTGCTCCCAGTAATCTCTATTTTTCACATTGAATTGTATTGAATATGTACGTGATTATATTACTCTTTAAGCTGTACACTCTGTGAAGACAAGGATCATAACTATCTTATCCACTCTTTTATATCCAGTACTCCTTACATTATCTTGCTAATAGTAGGTACTAAACATGTATGTACAGTCGAATGCATAGAGAAAAGAATAATGAATGTATAAACAAAGTGAGTGAGTAATGAATAAAAAGATTAGGGTAAGCTTTTCTAATTAATATGGGTTACTAAAAGTTTTCAATCTTGCAAATGAATGGATTACATCAACAATAATCATAACTGCTATTTATTGAGCCATAAACATGTGCCAAGTCAATGCATGTAGTGTTTTATCTAGTACTTGGCAAAGTGCTTGATATCAATGTAAGTAATGTATGTATATATGTCTTCATTGACTAAGTGTTATCTTCCTAACATCCCAGAAATGCGGTTACTATTACATGTTTCCACTTTTTAAACAAAGAAATTAATATTCAATGAAGACAAGTAATTTTTCTATGATCACATAATAGCATTAACTTGAGTCTGAATGTTGTGAGTTTTCAAATATGTCAAAGATTTCTAACATTTTAAAATAGTAGATTCCTCTTCCCCTGACAGTAAATCTTATAGGAGACATCTGAAAATGGACCTACTCT
>NW_012114921.1:1932625-1943600 GCF_000951035.1 Colobus angolensis palliatus | reverse complement strand
AAGAGTATCATTTAAAGTACCCATGATTATAGATTAATATATTCATATATTATATATGTAATATATTACATGTTCACATATTCATGTGATATGAATATATGTGATATATATTATATATGTGATATATGATATATTATATATGTGATATATATTATATGAATATATACATAAATATATACAAAAATAAGTAAAAGGGAGTTTATTACATATTAACTTACACAATCACAAGGTACCACAATAGGCTGTCTGTGAGCTGAGGAGCAAGGAGAGCCAGTCAGAGTCCCAAAACTGAAGAATTTGGAGTCCAGTGTTCAAGGGCAGGAAGCAGCCAGCACAGGAGAAAAAATGTAGGCTGAGAACCTAGGCCAGTCTTGCTACCTTTTCACACTTTTCTGCCTGCTTTATGTTCAGTGATGGCTGATTAGATTGTGCCCACCAGATTAAGAGTTGATCTGCCTTCCGCAGCCCACTGACTCAAATGTTAATCTCCTGTGACAACATTCTCACGGACACACCTAGGATCAATACTTTGTATCCTTCAATCTAATCAAGTTGTCACTCAGTATTAACCATCACAGTCCTCAAGTAATTTCTAGGGATGCCAGCAACTCTATATGGTGCACTTAATACCTCACTGGCCCACGCCTTGCTGCCTGTCATTACATAAATACATTATTAAAGCAAAAACATTAATTACTTCAACTATTAATACATTTGGCTTTCCTGACAGTATAGAGTTGACCCTTGAACAAGAAGGGTTTGAACTTCACAGGTCCACTTTTTACACAAATTGTTTTCAACCAAACTCAGATGGAAAATACAATATTCATGGGATGCGTACCCCGTGTATACAGAAGGCTGATTTTTCGTGTATGTGAGTTCTGCAGGGTCAACTGCAGAACTTGAATGTAGATGGGTTGGAGGATATAGTCCTGAAATCAATTCCCTGAGTATGTGAAGAGACAATTGTTTTTGCAATATAATTAAATATATTTACCTTGGTCTACTAGGGGGGTCTAGTTTACTATATCAAAAGGTGTATACAAGAAGATGTACTAGCCAGAAATAGAGCCCAGCCATTCTGAAGTATGATGTTTCTCTGTAGGAACAGGAAAGCTGAACTTTAGGAGCAGAAGAATTGAACCAGGTTTCTAGAAGGGTCTCTGGAAGTTACTCATGAAGTAAAGCTGGGACTCTGCTTCCAGCTACCAATTTAGGACTATGCAGAAGGAGATTAAAATTCCGAGGTGAACTTTTAGTTTCTTCCTATTCTAGGCAGTACATTCCACATGATGCTATGGTTAAGAGAAAAGACTTTAAAAACAGATAGATCGAAGTTTACATCTTAGTCTTGGTATTTCAAAAATATAGAGCTTATTTAAGACTCTGGATCTTATGTAGGTGTTGATTTTGGGAAGTGGCCCCAACAACAGGAATGAGGGCTTCAAAGAATGAAAGAAAATATGAGAGAAAGTCAATCAAATGATGCATTGTTGAGGCAACTGGGGATCAAATTGCCTGGAGTCTTTCTTAGAGGCTAGGTAGCATATATTTTTTATTTTCTTCTGCATTTTTACTTGTGCCAGTGTTTTCTGTTTAGGTCTTATTCTCTGAAAATGCACAGCCAGCAATCTTGAAACTTCCTTAAAGATACCAAGTCACAGTATCTAATGAGATTAATTAATACTTGATTTAAAATTAAATGATAAGTGATATCCTCTTTTCACATCTGAGGGGAGAGACAGAGAGGGAAATTCCTTGGGTTTATGTTATTTTCTTTGCAAAACTGCACAGAACCTGAACTCAATCTTTCATAAGAATTAAATCTAGTGAAAAATTCAATAGCAAATGTGGACCTGATTCTGACATTAGTCCACATGAGACTATTGTGAATAATCAAGTCTACTCACAGAATAATTTGTGCCCAGATATTCCACTATAATATGTGGGAATTGATTCCATTTTCCTGACCAGAGGAAGCTACCTGTGAAATAGAGTAGAAGGTTCGGACTAGAGAAATGATCTTTTTCCTGTTTTTTCATCCGGCAAAAATGTAAAAAGTAGCAATTCTCTGCGATGTGTTGTAAACACTTAAGGCTTTAGAAAATCATGGTTTAAATGGGCATTTGCAGGTTGCTGTTAAAATCGAACAAATAAATTATATCCTCTGTTGTACATAATGAAACAAGCGGTTTGGTGTGAGGTGTTAGGACAATCTTCCAGTGAATTTAACGGTCTGGCCAATTTGAGAGAGATTTAGAAATACGCCCGGTGTATCTTTGGTTGTTTTAACTGAACGAAGAATTATAAAGAAATGGGAAAATAAGGGGTGTTTGCTTCATGAAATCCAAATTTTTGGAGACAGATCCAGATTAATAGGCACGAGTCCTGGACTTTGAGCTTAGCCCAGTCTCACTCTCTTCTTAGACAAAACTTCCAATGTCATGGAACATTAAGATGCTCTCCCACTGAAAGGCGTGTTGAAAATCATATAATCTAGGGATTCCAAACTAAGATGTCTTTGGGGGCCAAAGAGCTAGAGTAAATGAAAAAAGATCCTGGGATCTCTGGATAAATTATTTTTACCTCGACTATTACATATTTTGAGTCCTATAGTTCTAACAGTTTCCTGTAGTAATATAAGAGGTACTCTAGAAAGCAAACATGGCATGAGAGTCAATCTCATCTGGATTTTGATGCAGTTAAACAGTTGCTGAACCTGGAACAAATTGCTCAATATTTCTAAGTCTCGCCATGTTCAGCTGTTACATAGGGAAAACAATACCTAACCTAGAGAGTTGTTTGGACAGTAATAATGTGTGTGTGTGTGTGTGTGTGTGTGTGTGTGTGTGTGTGTGTGTATGTGTGTAGTCTCCAGCACCTGGCATGTGGCAGAGATGAACCACGCTAATTTTAGGATCAACATTGCTTGTGGTTGTATCAAAATGATTCTAGGCCATGAAAATATTTATCATTTGAAGCTGACTTGTGATTAACTCAGGCTTTGAACTCAAGAATGTTGGCTTTCCATACTATTCCTTCCCCTTTGTATCCAGAAAGCTATTTAATATTGCTAAACACCAGTTTTTTTTAATTTATAAAATTGAGATCTAACTCACAGGACTCTTGTAAAGGTTAAATGAAGCAATGCTTGTAAAGCATTTTGCACAGTCTTTGAAACTTAATGCTCAGTAAACAGCATCTGCTATCATCATCATCATCCATTACAATGGTATCATGAAGATCTAGATTTCTTCTCTAGGCAGAATTACATCCTTCTTACTATTTACTGTGTTTTTGGAGCTGAGGATACAGCAGTCAATATAATGATGTAAGCAGTTCCACTGAACACTTTAATTTCATTTGATAAACACTATGATTCCTTTGGAAAAATAATGCCATATTCAGTCACATGAAAAGTGGTGTTTATCATGCAAATAGAAGCCCCAAAAGCACATTCTGAAATTTTTATTTCATCTAATCATTTCAGCTCAGTCCACTTGCAAGGTTTCTAGCCACCAGTTCCACAAATGGAATGATGGTTTGAAAACATATTGTGCTTTTTAGTTTTGTAAGATGAGAAGTAAGATGAATGAATATCCTTGTATTTGTTAAATTATCACCATTACTACTCCTGTTACTAAAAACCTAATTTTTATGTGCAATGTAAAATTCACATATCATGTATGCATTTTTATGTGCAATAAAAATTTACATATATCATTTTAACTATAACAGCTATGTAAGTAGATAAAGTAAATGGGGACAACTTATTATTATTATTAAACCAACATGGAAATTGAGCTCAGAAATATCAAGGGACATGTCCAAGGTATCAAAACCTGACAGCAATGAGGCTTCAATCTGCTATTATAATTCAAACTCAGTTGCCTATCTGCTATTCATTAAAATTGGATAAATTGGTTTCTCTTTTCTCTTCTCCTATGACAACATATGAAATATTTTATCCTCTACATGGTTCCAGAAAGTTTGTTATAATTGCCTGTGGAAATGAGTCTGAATAATTGATCGGGATTTCAGTTTTTATTTCTACTGCTAAAATTGTGTTAAATACTTAATTACTGAGGTGAAACATTATTGTTACACTGTTAAAGAATAGAAATATGCATGTTTTAGATGGTTGATATACTTTGTGTGTGTGCAAATGTATATTTCTCAGTCAAAAATTCTTAACTGGTTTTTATATTAGAATAAAATGAAAATTTACCAGTGTGCAGATTCCCAGGCTGAATCAAGAACTGCTATATCTCTGTTTTCAAGAGACAACTTGGTCATTTTAAAGGTTACTGTTTTACCAATATCAGGTAATATTTGTTTCACTTGATTTTTTTTTAACAAAAATGTTTATAAATTCCAAATAGATGTTAAGAAAAATAAACCGACTAAGGCATATTAAGGGTAATCACTCAGCAGATAGGTTGATTCATCAGTTAGGTACAGTGACTTTCTACTCTTCTTGACAGTGTGGGCTATAAAAATATACAAATTATTGCCTGCTGTGAAATCATGGCATTATTCACAAATAGTTGAAACTCTAATTTATAAATCTATAGGTTTTTTTTTTTTTTTTTTTTTTTTGAGACGGAGTCTCGCTCTGTCGCCCAGGCTGGAGTGCAGTGGCGCAATCTTGGCTCACTGCAACCTCCGCCTCCCAGGTTCACTCCATTCTCCTGCCTCAGCCTTCCAAGCAGCTGGGACTACAGGTGACAGCCACAACGCCCGGCTAATTTTTTATATTTTTAGTAGAGACAGGGTTTCACCATGTTAGCCAGGATGGTCTCCATCTCCTGACCTTGTGATCCGCCCACCTCAGCCTCCCATTGTGTTGAGATTACAGATGTGAGCCACTGCGCCCGGCCTAAATCTATGGCTTTTAAGCAATAATATTTAATGTATATTCAAAGATTGGAGAAAATGTAACTTATTTAAGGAATTATTGTCATGGGAATCAGAAACAGGAATGTTTAATCATAAATAGAAGGAAGAGTCATTGAATAACAAAATACTGTTCTTTTTTCCATATTTCCATCAAAATCTGCTTGAAGGGCTATCCTTCCACAATGCTGAATGGCCAAAATTGTGCAATGGTTTTTGTTGTTTGTATCTGAACTAATGGTTTTCAAAATTTTTTTATCTCAGTACACTTTTGCAAACTTAAAATTATTGAAAATCTTAAAGGGTTTATATGGGTTATATTTATTGATATTTATTATATTGTAATTTAAAACTGGTTTATAAAATAATTATTTTAAAATCATTTAAAATAACAGCAATTAATTTGATATGTATTTAGACAAAGGATATATTTTATGAAAAATAACTTTATATTTCAAAAATCAATTTAGTGTCATGAGTGGCACTGATTTTCATTTTTGAAATCTTCTATAATATGTGGCTTCAGAAAAAGACAGCTGATTTCTCCTGTCTGCTTTGGTATGTAATCTGGGGCACCATCAAATAGCATATATCCCTTGGACAACTTCCACTATATTCTCATGAAAGAATGAGGGTTTTGAATAGTGTTGAAGCTCGTGGATCTTCTAAAGGGGTTGAGGAATGTTTTCCTAAATCAGTAGCCTATCCTTGTCTTCTGTCAGGATTTTGGTATTCCATATCTGTTATCTAAAATGTAGTATTATCAATTCAGAAAATGTAAAATGGAGAAAAGTAGACATGTCCGAAATTTGAATCTTTTTGTGTTACATCTGAAAAAAGTTTTAATAAGGCAAACATGATCTTATTTTAAATGGATTGTGGTATGCATCATGGGGACTGGAAAGGACAGTTTTGGAGATAAGACATGTTGAGAATTAGGGAAACGCTGGTGAAGAGTTTTTGTTTTTTGATTTAGCATTTTTATTAAGTTTTTGAATTGAATAATCCATCTTGTGTGTCAATCAACACAATCAAAACATTTTTATAAGCTTTTTAAAACAGAAAACACTGCATCTTTAGGTATTTAAGAACCTGCAAAATTGAGAAGAGTTATAGAATCTGTTAAGCATTACATATAAATTGCACATTGGACATTGGCCAGAATTGCTGGCTAAAGTTGGATATAAGTATACATTTATGCATGTTTTTTCATTCTTTTTTCTCTAGTAGTTGTAAGAGTATATGCTGATACAATACTGCCTGCTGGCCTCACTACCATTAAAAAATACAGTATCTAAGTAATAATACATTTGACCCCCTTGGTTAATATTCAAAATGATGGTCAAGAAGGTTATAAGCAAACATCAGTTTTCTTTTGCACCTCTTAGCTCATTCTGCAAATTAATAACATCATCTTGGGAGCATTCAAGACCCTGGATAATGAATGTTAACAGCAGTTTTTGTTGGCTGCATCTGAGGATGCATTTATTTTTCTCATTATCTTACACACAATCTTTTAGCTATTGTCTGCCACTGCTGCTCACTCAGGAAGCCACAGAAAGTGCTAAAGATGTCAAGAAGCAAGAAGCTTAATTTATTTTTATGGCCTTCATCAGCATTTTTTCCTCTCTCTGTTTTTTTTTTTAACGTAAAGGCCTATAATAGAATCTGCTGATTAGAATCAGAACTGTATCTAAGTATAGATATGAGAGACCTTTTCTGAAGGTGATGGGCAGTGGAAAGGCACTTTATCCATATGATACCTCCGGCAGATACTGAGGCTAATGTTAGTCAATGGGTATTGCTTCTTTCCATTCTGGCTACATTCTAGATATTTTACAATTGATAAAATCTAATAAATATTATATAAGAGAGTAAATAATAGAGTTGGATGAATGAAAAATAATAAGTGGATTAAAATACCATCAACATATATATTCAAGTTAGTATGATGTGCAAGTAACTAGAAAGCAAAATATACTATACTTCTTTAGTTATTAAAACATTAGCCTAAATATCATATCATGTATCATTAGAAAAATAAAATGAAAACAAATGATTACCATAAAAATGATACAATGAGATAAAAGATGATTTCGCATTGGAGTGGAACCTCTCTGAGTCCTTCTGTGGCCATGTCTGGCCGTTTAGACTATGGGATTGGGATAGAATTATAGGTCAAGGAACCACTTCCCTTTAATAACAGACCATGTGAACATGGAGAAACAAAGGCAAATATGGACAAAATGAATGAAACTTTTTTATCAATCCAAGGAACTCAATGGACAGTCAGAGGTAAGATACTATTAATAAGTTAAAAATTATGCCAGGATTATAAAACCAAATATTTGGATTACCAATATGGGTGGAGAAGTGACAAGGCTTAAAGAGTATCCCAGGCACATTGGAGGCTTACAAGTGGCAATCTCTCAGGAAGGAATATGGTCAGAGTGGGCTTGAAGCACTTAAATAGCACTTTTTAAAATGAGAAAATATCAATGCTGTATATCAAAGAAATTAGGTGCTGGTGGATATGATTAATCCCTCGACTACATTAGTAGAGGGACTACTGATTAGTCCCTCGACTACATTCACTCTTCTGTAACTATCATTTTTCCTGTCATGTGGCAAGATTAACTCAGAAACTGAGCAATAATCATGCTAGTGGTTTGGGGAATTGGATACTTCTGATATAGGTAGAGACCAGGTGATAGATTCATATGGTAGACAGAGGAGGCAGGCATTACTGAGAAATGACCAAAAAGAGTACTGAATTTACAGCAGGAGCATACACCTCCTCCTTTGTCTGGGAGCCTTTCCAAACTTGATCTATACCATCTGCCATCTTCCTCCCACTCTGTTGTGTTCTGATTACCTGGTGTTTTCTCTAGTTAGCTGATTTCTAGGACTTATCAAATTATCCTAGGTTGTCCTCAATACCTAGGGCACAGAGGCTCAATTGTATTGCAGTTTGATCCTTCAGTGTTCTGAATTTTGCTATCCTGAGCTAAGTAAGAGTCTCAGGTGCCACTAATAATGAACAGGGCAGTGGGTACAAGAATGGAAGGTCAACTCAGCAGTGTCCACAAGCTTCCAAAACCAAAAAGAAAATCTGAAAGCTGAAGGCTTCAAAAAGATACCTCTATAAATGCGAATGTAAAGCTAGCAGTAATCATCCTATTAGGGATAAGACACATTGTTAATAAAAAGAATTCTAAAAAGTCATGGATAAAATTACAGAAGTTTCTACAGTAGAAGAGCTTTCTTTATAGCTAATTATTGTACCTTTCCTTGTAGTAGTTCAGTCAAAAATGTAACTTGTACATCACAATCCTAAAATCTTTGTGGTTGAAAGGCAAACACAAAGGGTCAAAACAAAGACTATGGGAAAGGCATGTCTTCAAAACAAATTATACAACTGTTCGAGAACACTTTGCTTTTTAAGGTCTCAGTGCATACCACGAGGAGGTGCTTTAGGGAGGGATCGCTGCCTAATAACCCATCCTCAAAGCACATTATTAGTCTTTATAAACTTTAAAATGTATAGCAGCTCAGAATTGTTGATGCTGATTTTTTCAATAAGATAGTAAAATAGTAATGTGAAGAACTTTTAGTATAGTTTCAGAAGCATATTATTTGTCTTATTATCCATTATTCAGTGAGGTAGAATAATAAACTAGGCAAAAAGAACTCACATGTATTAGGGGCCTACTAGATCAATCACTCCAGTACTTTTATATAAGGCACCACAGGCCTATGAGGGAAGTATGGTCATTTAAAAAACCGTGACATTGAAAACCCTAAAGTTTAAATGGAGAAAAAGTCCTATTTGTAAAATGTAAAGAAATGTATTTGGTATAAATTATAATTGAGGTCCTGGAAAATTTCTATGAGAGCATTAAATGGAGACATTATGTAAAAAGTATCATTTATTCATTTAACAAATATTCATTGAGTGACATCTGTGTACCTGGCACTGAACTTAGTTCTGGTCAGAGAGCAAAGCCTTCACAAGCAATCTCACTGTTGTTATGTCTCATAAAAGAGTTTCCACATCTATAGCATTTTCAAAAAAAGGCAAGCCACCCAGAACTGGGGTATAAAGTTCATAAACTTGAGGAAAGAGTAATATTGAGCCATATAGTAGTCAGTTTTGCAAATCCTGCTGAAGTGCAGTTACTGGGAATCCATCAGGAATCTGTTTTAATGAAATGTTCTAATCATTTCTGAAATCCATGAAGAAACACTTTTATCTCTGTAGAATTTCTGCTGGAATTTATCATTAGCATTCACATACCATCAGAAGCAATAAATCTTAATACTGCTACTCCTAATATGCTACCTGTAACTGATCTGCAAGCTGCCTATCATCTCAGTGCTTAGAAGAAATAATTTCCTTGTACTTATTCATGTTATCAAAGGTCTGGAAACATGGCTTTATTAAGTCATATAAAATATTCTTAATCAATGTGTAAGATTATGCTGTAAAATAGAAATATCACTAGACAAGCAAAAGTTCTTAACAGCTTTGATCCTAACTGTAATCCTGGTAAATCATTAGTAACTGTATCTCAGTTTTTGTTTATGTTTGACACAAAATGAGGATAGTGTTACCTACTTTGCCTTCTTCCCAGGGTTAGTAACCATTTTAATGAGTCAATACATATGAACAGCCTTTGACGACTAAATAAAACAAAGCAAAAAATTATTCGAAGAAATGTGTCATAAATTACATTATTACATGATTAACAGCTCCCTAAATTGTAAAGAGTGCAATCTTATAAACAACCTCTAACTTATCATCCCCCCTCAACCAAAATAAGACGACATACACTCTACCAAAGTCATAGCTTGCATTATCAAGTACGACAGAGCATGGCTCTACAGAGAAAAGCTGTGTCATCTTAAAAATATTAATGACCCTAGTTGGACAGAGAAGCCTTTAAAGATTTTTATAAAGCAGTGTCCTCAGCATAAGAGGAGTAGCTTTAATGGCTTCCGTGAAAGGAGAAAAGGTGAAGAAAACTAAAAAAAGAATTTTATGGATGGAAGGAACTATAGACAATTACTTGTACAATCTCTTAACATTACACTTGGGAAAAACCAATGTTACAGAGAAGTTGAGCCACTTGCACTAAGTCAACCACCTAGGCATTACCTAAACTGGGACTAGAACTCATCTCTTCTGACACTCTATCAACTGCCTTTGCCATTTATTTTTCCAGGTTAAATGTTTACGTAGCTGATTACTGAAATAAAAGTTGTGTCTATTTTCCTTTCTGCTTATGTTCAAATATTTATTATATTTTGGTCAATTTCCTTCTCCTCAGTTTGCAATCTGCACACTTTGTAATCCTGTAAATTTAGTGTCATTTGGCATTTCTATTAATATGCCATTTACTTCCTCATTCCAGATTTTTAATAAAAATGTTAAATAAGACCAGATCTAGCATTTGTTACTTTTTGTTTATAAGCCTTTCCTCAATTCGAATCTGACTGATTTTCTTGTCATCTAACCTCATTTAAAACAAATTTGCAAGTAAAATATCATCAAACATAGTATGAGATGTTTTGTTAATGCCTAAATATATCACGTTCTCCCTTCTACCCATTAATTTTGAGCATTTATCAAAGGAAGGAACTCAGCTTGTCTACCATGAATTTTCATTTATAAACTCCTGCTGCTTTAGGTCTGTAGGCCTCTTTCTTTTAGTTGTTTCAATTTATTCAACTATTCTATAAAATAACTTCATCCATTTTTTAAAATTCGTAGAAGTTTCCCTCTTTAAAATTATCACAGACAAAAAATTGGGGGTAAGAGTGAGGAGAACAACAAGTAAGTATGTAAAATTACTAAACAAATCACCAGGCATGAGAAGGCCTGGCCTCAACCAAAAACAGTGCAAATTCTGGGTAGAACTCTGGTCTTCTAATCCAAACTACTGAATCTATTATTAATATTTATGAGGGATTGTGGACTAAGTAGACATTTACAAAACATATCTCTTGTCAATTCTGTATTAATAACAGTCTTCTGGCCTGAGTTTTCTCTGTGTTACTGCTTCTGACTGAGTGTAGA
>NW_012114921.1:1925394-1932575 GCF_000951035.1 Colobus angolensis palliatus | reverse complement strand
CTCTTTTGGCTTCATCTTGGGAATTTTGATATGTAGTATTTTCATTATGATTCATTAAAGATATTTTCTAATTTTACTCTTATGTTTTGTCCCATAATTAAGAAGAACATTGCTTATTGTGCAGATAGAGATTTTTCTGTTATATTTATGATGTGCCTATTTAGATTAAATTTGCTGTGGTAAAAAAAAAACTATTCTATATGATTTTATTACTTTCAAATTTGTTGAAGCTTGCCTTATGGCCCATTCTTTAGCTACTTTGGGTAAATGTTCCAGTTGAATTTTGAAAAGAAATGTGTTCTGTATTATTAACTGAATTTTTATATAGGTAAATATGGTCAAATATGTTAATCATGTTTTGAAAATGTTAAATTATCATCTTTTTATATATTCATTGTATTGTTACTGAGGGAGACACATTAAATTCTCCCACTGTGATTAGTAATTCTTTTTTTATACTCCTATTAGTTTTAATTTATATATTTTTATCCTATAGTATTAAGCAAAAACACATTGAGAATTTGTTATACTTAATTTGTGGAATGATACTTTCAGCAACTAGAAATTTTCCTTTTAATGTCTAATCATAATTCTCACTTTAAAATCTATATAGTCTGAAAGTACTATAGGGAAAACAAGCTTTCTTTCATTAACATTTCAATTATACATACATAACTTTCCCACTTTATTTTCATCTTCTTTTGTCTTTATATTTAGGTGGTTTCTTATAAGCAATATAGAGTTGAATTTTTTTTTTTTTTTTTTTTTTTGAGACACAGTCTCACTCTGTTTCCCAGGCTGGAGTGCAGTGGCATGATGATGGCTCACAGTTCACTGCAACCTTGACCTCCTAGGCTCAAGCAGTCCTCCCACTTTCTTCGTCTTCTTTTTTTTTTTTTTGACACAGTCTCACTCTGTTTCCCAGTCTGGAGTGCAGTGGCATGATGATGGCTCACAGTTCACTGCAACCTTGACCTCCTAGGCTCAAGCAGTCCTCCCACTTCAGCCTCCCAAGAAGCCAGTACTACAGGCATGTGCCATCAAGCCCAGCTAATGTTTTGGTATTTTTTGTAGAGGCAGGGTTTTGACATGTTGCCCAGGCTGGTCTTGATCTCCTGACCTCGTGATCCACCCGTCTCAGCCTCCCAAAGTGCTGGGATTACTGACTTGAGCCACCACGCCCGGCCTTTTCAGACAATTTCTAACCTATCTCTACTACTGTTTTCTTTACCCTCTGACCACACCTCCTCAGCAACACCTCAGTATCTTACCAAAAATAATTGGTTATTTCATTGTTATGTCCCTTACATTATTCCTCACGTTTTGTAGTATGCAGCTGAAATCCCTTAACAAGACATAAAAGGTATTTTATAACATGTCCCCAAGCTCTGTCTCCTTAAACAAGAAACTCCCCATTCTTGCTAAGCCTGTTGTTTTCCTCTACCACTCAATGCCATTATGGTGATCCAGAGCACCCTGTCCTTCCTTTTTCACTTGGTGAACTACTCTTCATCTTTCATGACCCTGCACTTTGGCTTCTAAGTGAAATCTTTCTCAAACACCCAAGCAATTAGGCACTCTCCTTTGGATGTCTGGATGCTGCATTATTTTGCTAGTTTTATTCTCATTTACTCCTCTCATTGTGTTATAATTGTTGCTAAGAGAATCCTGTGCTCTTTTAGTACAGATAGTTTCCTCTCAGTTATACTGGTTTTGGTTGCCAACAGAGTAAGCTTTAAACATTTGCTGAACTAGCATGTGAATACTTTAAAAAGTTTTGAACATAGTAGATTGTATTTGGAAAGTGAACACCTCCATCGTACTGATGCCTTTTATTCTCACAGGTTTGTTTTTTTTTTTTTCACATTTGCCATCCCAAGAGACACCCAAAGTGCCTTCTCTATTAACAGAATCCTACTTACTTTGAATAGTGAAAATATTATGATGTAGCTTACAAAATCATCCCCTAAAACGTTTATGATAGAAATCCTATATTCTTGAAACCTTCTCTTCATTGCTAGAGATGCTGGAATGAGTTACTCTTTTTTAATTTAAAATTGACATTATAATTTTCCTAAGAACATCTAACATCAATTCCAAAGCCACTGGCTTTCCCTGACATTTTACTGATCATTGGCAAGTTTTCAGAATATTTTATTCTTTGCTTGTTTTATGTAGTCTCCCTTTGCCGAGACCATAAATTGATTTGTGTGACCTTGTTTGTTCGGTTTTTCCAGCTACTAATCCCTTGCAGAAACAGAAGATGTAGGATCAGCCTTACAAGGTGTGTAAGTTATTCTTAAGCATGCCTTGCCCCACTAGGCATTGGTGTCTGAAATTGACTTTGCTGCTCATAACTCAATACTGATTAGGGCTGATACGAACTTTTCTAATATCCCCACACCCAGAAATCTACCAGTTGCAAGACAACTATCTCAAGTTCATGCCATGTCTTGCCTAGAACTAGAGTCAAATCCTGAACATATTTTCATTTCTCTCCTATGGGGTGGAAGAATCAGTCTTTATACTTCTACTTACTATATGGTATCTGATCCAAAGGAAACAGATCTCTTCACCACTGTTGCCCTTGCACAACTGTCATTGTATTTGGCAGTGGTGTAGAGTCCACAAGTCATTTCATATATATTATTACATTCAGTTTGAACAACTCAGTGAAAATGGCAGGGTATTCAAAGGAGGCACCAAGTTCAATCATTTCCTAACCCAGTGAAGAATTCTCTCTCTATAAACTCTGTGCATTAGTTGTGAGTTCTGGAATTAGTCTTACTGTCTAAATCTGATAACCAGTGTGCTCTTGTTGCTCTAGTTAGATACCTGGGAGTCATCCTTGACATATCCTTCTCCTTCTATGTCCATTTAATTACTGGATCATCAATTCTACCTCCAAAATATTCATCATATCTGTCCATCTTTTCTCATTCCAATCAAAGCCACCATTATCTCTTCCACACACTTTTCAAAAGGTGTCTCACTTTTTACCCTTTCTAATTCTTTGTACACACAGTAGCTAGAATAATTTTTCTTATGTACAAATCTGATGATTTTACATGCCCTTTTAAAAATTATTCACTGGGGCCCCTTGTCTTTAGTATCAAATACAAACTCCTTAACTAAGTATGGTAAAATTTTCTCTCAATTCTACCTCTTGAGCATGTCTTGAAACTACCTCTGTTATTATTTCTTCAATCCTATTCCAGGCATTCTGAACTTCTTTCAGTCTCTCAGCTGTGCTTGCTTTCTCTGATCATTGAGTCTTGACACATTCTTTTTCCTTTATCTGGAACATGCCTCTCTACTTTCTTCTCCAAATCTCCTTCTGGATAAGTGGTTACTTCTTGTTATCAGGTATTAAAGAATCTTCTTTGTATGAAGCCTGCCCTGACTTCCTAGATTTGATGTGCTCACTGCAGCAATCTGTACACTCTCACATTTTATGGTATTCACCATAGAATGGTCTATTCCTCACTAGATTATACAATCTGGGAAAACAGAAAACAGAGACCTTCTCTGTCTTATTCACCTTTTGTTTCCTAATGCCCACAGTAATTGGTGTTCCCTAAGTACTGTTCCTTTTTTTTTTTTTTTTCTTTTCTTTTTTGTCTTTATCTCTTTGGACATCAGTCCCTACATGGCTCACAGCTACAACTGTACCTACTTTAAGTATCTCCCATCATTGCTGCTCTAGCTTCAAAGGGCAGCCCCGTTATTCTCTTTCTTGTTTTGTAAAAGAGGAGAGGAATATGGGAAAATGTTTATAAAATATTTCTAATGCTTTATTCTTGCAAGAATGAGGGTTCAATTTCTGGCTAGAAATTTTGGTCTGACATTTCTGAAAATTCTGAAAATTTGGTCTTGTTTTTGTCTAAATTTTACAGAAAGTTCTGTAAATAATCCTGTCAAGTCTAAATGCAAAAGTTCTTACTCTATCAATATATACATTTTTGTCCTTGTTTAAGTATACTTTGTTTTATAATCTTGTAAGAGAAAAGAAGTGAAAGGCATTTCAGAATTCTACTTTTATTTTCTATGTGTTCATTTCTCTCTCTGCTGTTTGTTATGACCAAATCTACTATCAAAGGTGGGTTAATGATTTGATAAATGAATAAATTATTTTAGCATTCTGAGTTACAATTAAAATTAAAATAGCATTTCATCCCACTACATAATTATTGAAAGTGAATAAGGTATTTGAATTTGAGAAAAAAAATGCAATTACATGAGTGACACCTAATTATCAGACAATTGGCCTTAGTTCTCTTCATAATTTACACTTGCTAATCCTGACTCACACCTTTGGAGCTGGAGTTTCAGCTGCTTCTTTACTTCTATAGACATATTATTCTTAAAAATTCCATGTGAAGTTGATGTTGGAAATTTCCTTAGTAGTCTTTTCCTTAGTAATCTCATGTTTTGTCACTCTGCAGTAGAAAGCTGGGAAATCATTTTTAAATAAAACAGTTATTTGAAGCACGATCTATAAAGGATCTACAAAGGCAGGCTTTTATTAAAAAATAAATCATGTCTTCTGCATACAGGTGTGGTCTAACACAAAACCAGAAAATCCTTCAAGAGACATATAAAGCTCTAGAATGCAGTACAGCCTATGGTAGAGCTAGTATTTAGAAATATTACACAGATTATCTAATTGAATCTTCTAAATAGCCTTCTGAATATTGTTAATCTTTAACTCAGTGTTCCTCAGCCATGGCTACACATGGTAATCACTTTGGGATATTTAAAATACAAATACCTATTCCCCAATTCCAGGAATAATGATTTAACTGACTTTGGCTGAGGTCTGGCCATCTAGATATTTAAAAGCTCCTCAGCGGGTTCTAAAGTATGGTCAGGGTTGAGAAACAGTGGTTTGACTTCATTAACTTAGAGCAAGAGTCACTGATGCCTACTAAGTGCGGACACAGTCTGATCAATCCATTGGGTTGAAAACACCTAGGGCAAGAAGTTCAAAGTCATAGTCCATTAGCTTATGTAGCCCAGAAGTAGTCTGTAGTCATATCAATTTACTTTGTTCAAAGATTAGAATCCAGACTTCTTACTAAGAATATGAGGTCAGACAAAAGCTGGTTACATCTCCAAACATATCTCATCTCATACCATCTTTTCCATCACTCATATATGTCAGCCACCACTGCTTTCTGTTAGAGAGTGAACTTTCTCTTATCTTTTAGTCTAATGATGTGAATTGCATTGATTGATATTAAATTACTTATATTTACCTTGAATACTGGCTTACACTCATTTTGATTTTGATGTGTTACTATTTGATATATCTCTAGATTGGGTTTGCTAATATTTTGTGTAAGATTTTTATTATTAGTCATGAGAGAGATCAGACTACATACTTCCTTAATTTAACATCTGGTTAGGGTAGTTTTTGCCAGCTTCAGAAAATAAACAGCAAAATGTTTCCTTTTTATTTTTCTGTTCCCTGGAAGTTTTTGTGGAATTTGTATAATTTCTTCTATAAATTTTAGTACAATTTGCAAATGAAGTCACCAGAATGTGGAGTTTTCATGGTGAAATACTTAAATTCTGAAATACATTTGCTTAACTGGTATATGACTACTTAGCTATTCTATTTCTTTTTCATCAGTTTTAGAAAGTTGTATTTTTCTAGGAATTCTTCCATATTATCTTAAAATTTCAGATTTATTTACTTAAAGGTATTCATAATATTCTTACTGTATTTATAGTATGTTTACAATCTGAAGTGATGCTCCATTTTTTCATATCTGATATTGACAATTTATGCCATCTGCTCTTTTCTTCTTCATTTTTTTAACTTTCTATAATGTACTAAACATACAACGTTTATTTATCTTGTTAAATAATTAACTTTTGGCTTTGTTAATATTATGCTTTTGCATATTTTTTCATAATTTTTGTCCTTATATTTATTATCACTCTTCTTTCTATGTTTTAATCCTCTTACTAATTTCAGTTTACTGACATGGATACTATAGCCATTTTTTTTTTAGCATTTATCTTTTCTAATATACACACTGAAAATTGTAAATTTCTCACTTTTTGACTCTTTTGGCTTCATCTTGGGAATTTTGATATGTAGTATTTTCATTATGATTCATTAAAGATATTTTCTAATTTTACTCTTATGTTTTGTCCCATAATTAAGAAGAACATTGCTTATTGTGCAGATAGAGATTTTTCTGTTATATTTATGATGTGCCTATTTAGATTAAATTTGCTGTGGTAAAAAAAAAACTATTCTATATGATTTTATTACTTTCAAATTTGTTGAAGCTTGCCTTATGGCCCATTCTTTAGCTACTTTGGGTAAATGTTCCAGTTGAATTTTGAAAAGAAATGTGTTCTGTATTATTAACTGAATTTTTATATAGGTAAATATGGTCAAATATGTTAATCATGTTTTGAAAATGTTAAATTATCATCTTTTTATATATTCATTGTATTGTTACTGAGGGAGACACATTAAATTCTCCCACTGTGATTAGTAATTCTTTTTTTATACTCCTATTAGTTTTAATTTATATATTTTTATCCTATAGTATTAAGCAAAAACACATTGAGAATTTGTTATACTTAATTTGTGGAATGATACTTTCAGCAACTAGAAATTTTCCTTTTAATGTCTAATCATAATTCTCACTTTAAAATCTATATAGTCTGAAAGTACTATAGGGAAAACAAGCTTTCTTTCATTAACATTTCAATTATACATACATAACTTTCCCACTTTATTTTCATCTTCTTTTGTCTTTATATTTAGGTGGTTTCTTATAAGCAATATAGAGTTGAATTTTTTTTTTTTTTTTTTTTTTTGAGACACAGTCTCACTCTGTTTCCCAGGCTGGAGTGCAGTGGCATGATGATGGCTCACAGTTCACTGCAACCTTGACCTCCTAGGCTCAAGCAGTCCTCCCACTTTCTTCGTCTTCTTTTTTTTTTTTTTGACACAGTCTCACTCTGTTTCCCAGTCTGGAGTGCAGTGGCATGATGATGGCTCACAGTTCACTGCAACCTTGACCTCCTAGGCTCAAGCAGTCCTCCCACTTCAGCCTCCCAAGAAGCCAGTACTACAGGCATGTGCCATCAAGCCCAGCTAATGTTTTGGTATTTTTTGTAGAGGCAGGGTTTTGACATGTTGCCCAGGCTGGTCT
>NW_012114921.1:1880021-1924924 GCF_000951035.1 Colobus angolensis palliatus | reverse complement strand
CCAAATGTCCATCAGTGACAGCGTGGATTAAGAAAATGTGGCACATATACACCATGGAATACTATGCAGCCATAAAAAAGGATGAGTTTGTGTCCTTTGAAGGGACATGGATGCAGCTGGAAACCATCCTTCTCAGCAAACTATCACAAGAACAGAAAACCTAACAACGCATGTTCTCACTCATAGGTGGGAACTGAACAATAAGATCACTTGGACTCAGGAAGGAGAACATCACACACTGGGGCCTATTACAGGGAAGGGGGGAGGGGGAGGGATTGCATTGGGGAGTTATACCTGATGTAAATGATGAGCTGATGGGTGCTGACGAGTTGATGGGTGCAGCACACCAACATGGCACAAGTATATATATGTAACAAACCTGCATGTTGTGCACATATACCCTAGAACTTAAAGTATAATAAAAAAAAAAGAAAAAAATATATATTCCTACTTATACAGATCATTTTTGATATTTTGGGGAGTGACTTAGGAGTACAGAATATATACATTTTATCCTATTACAAACCACTTTTATTTAGAACTTTTATTGCTTCAAGGGCAGAAGAAGAACTTTAGGTCACTTTATTTATTTCCTCAATCTTTCTGTGTCATTGTGGGCATAATTTGAATTCTGATTATTTTTAAAACTAAGGAATAATTATCAGCATTTGTCAGTCATAAATGGTATAGAGTTATTCATATGTTTACCTTTCCTTTTCTTCTCACATTCTTACTGCATTTTTTGAACTCCGCTTTAGAAAAATATGTATTTTGAAAAATTCCCTTTAGAATGTTATTTTATTTTGTAATAAATTTTCTTTCTGAAAATTAAGTTTACTTCTAATTATGAAGAAGATTTTTTTCTCTGAATGTTATGAGTTGAATGATCCCCCAAAGTTAGCGTGTTGGAAACTTGATACCCAATGCAGCAATACTGACAGATGGGCTTAAATGAGAGATGTTTGGGTCATGGGGCCCTGCCCTTATGAATATGTCAATGCTATTACCAGAGATGAGGGTTCCATATGAAAAGATGTATTTGACCCATATTATTCTGTCTCTCACAAATGTGATAACTTCTGGCATGCTATGACATATGAAGGTTTGCTTGAACCAGGAGGATCATTTGAGCCAAGGAGTTGAGGCTGTAGTGAGCTATGATCACACCACTGCACTCTTGCCTGGGCGATAGAGCTAGACCCTATCTCTAAAAATACAACAAAAAAAGTAATATGCTCTTTATTCACTTAACCCCTCCATAAAATCTTTACACATTTTTCTCATATTTTCCTGTTGTATAATCCTAAAGTCTTTAAGCTTTGGAAAAGAGAGAGAGAAAATGTACAGTATACATTTGACAATATAATTCCAGTCAAATAGTTAATATTAAATTTTTTTTGAAGATGGGGAGATGAAATGCATTTAAAAGTGCTTAAAAATGTGTCTACCAGGAAGTGGTGGGGGAAGTGTTTCCTCTCTCTCAGCCTCAACCGAGATTAATCTCAATTTCCTCATGTAGCAAAATGAGATAAAATAATGCTGGGTATGTCAACTACACAAAAATATTGATGAGGCTGTCTTAAGAAAACAGGAGAAACATAATTTTAATTTTAAGCACAGCATAAATAAATGTACTAATTTTTCAAAAGCATTTGAACATGATTGCCGTGTGTGTGTGTGTGTGTGTGTATATGTGTGTGTGTGTGTGTATTTAAATACACATTATCTGGCTTTAAGGTACAGTTAAATGTTGTCAGTCAAATCAAAGTCATTGATTTACTTTGTTCTTTGGAGTAAAATCTTTTTTTTTTTTTTTTTTTTTGAGACGGAGTTTTGCTCTGTCGCCCAGGCTGGAGTGTAGTGGCCGGATCTCAGCTCACTGCAAGCTCCGCCTCCTGGGTTTACACCATTCTCCTGCCTCAGCCTCCCGAGTAGCTGGGACTACAGGCGCCCGCCACCTCGCCCGGCTAGTGTTTTGTATTTTTTAGTAGAGACGGGGTTTCACCGGGTTAGCCAGGATGGTCTCGATCTCCTGACCTCGTGATCCGCCCGTCTCGGCCTCCCAAAGTGCTGAGATTACAGGCTTGAGCCACCGCGCCCGGCCTGGAGTAAAATCTTTAAGTAAAGTTCTCATTTCTGTCTTTGGCTTTCTGGTGATCTTGACAAGTCATATTTACTAACTGATATAGAAGACTCCTAATCTGAAAACTTCAGAGCTATGGAAACCCATCAGAGGAAGGAATTCTCTGAACATAAAGCACATTTCCTTCTTTACTATTGTCACTCTGTGATGCCTGCCCAGTGGAGCACTCTGTGTTCCTTCTCATCCCTATCCCCCCTTCCTCTGTTTGTCTCTTCATATAGTGATATAAAAACAAGTTACTGTAACATTAAATATATTATCATATGTTACTTAATGGGGTATTTTAATATGGTTTCACATTGTTTCCATAACACAACCCACAAGAATTTGGACTGAATTAAAGAGGCAAACAATATGAAGTTAAAATCATTTGAACGATTTAACCTTTTAAAATTTCCGGAGACATACATAAATTATCTACCACAGAAGAAAGAAGCTTTAGAATTTTATTAGAAAGATGGTGTTCTACTTAGTGAAAAAAAAATGGATTTGAATAGGGGGGCCTCGGAGTTAAATAAATCTACTACTTAGGTTATCAATCAAGTAATATTTAATTTAATCCTAATACATCCATCTGTAGAATAGATGTGCTAGATTTTTTGCAGATAACGACTTCAGTTTTTCTACTCTCAATATCTACACCCCTTCATTTGCTTTTCTTCTTGTCAGAAATTGAAGTTTATTTTTCTACCTCTTTAATCTGAGTTGGCCTTGCTTTGACCAACAAAGAGACTACAGCAGAAGTGATCTTGTGCTAGTCCCTAGTAAAGACCACAAAAGATCCTTTCCATTTCTATGCTGTCTTGGTAACCAGCCTAGCCAGCATGTAAAACAAGCTGCAGGTAGCCTACAGAGGTTGGAAAACCATATGGAGTGGAAATTAGGTGTTCCAGCTGAGGCCATCCTAGAATAGTCAGTACTTAGCCAACCCCCTCTGCTGTCCATAAATGCATGAGTGAGCCAGCTGGGACGAGAAAGGCCTTGCACTTTAGCCCAGTGAAGATTGCCAACCTGCAAAATAGTAAAATAAATGGTTGTTGTTCGAGGCATTATAATTTGTGGTAGTTTGTTTCTTAGCAAATCCTACGTGATACAAGGATTATAATATTTGACTTTCCTCCACGGAAGAATTGCATTTAAATGAGTTACTGTGTGAAACAGAATACTATTTTGTTTAGCAAAGTGGTTATAATATAATCAATGCTTCATGTGACTTACTTAAAAACATTGATGATCCAAGTCAATTATAGAGCACATTATAGGTATTGAAGACACTTTGAAGCATTATTTATGACCATTGCTATATTGCAAGTATAGTCATTATTAAGTACATCAGTATATTTTGTTTTTAATGTTTAATAAAGGAGGGATTTTACTCAATGTAATTTTTTTAAAAAAACCTATTTTTTTTGTATGCATTATTCTTAGAAGGGAACCTGAAAAAGCTGATCTACTGGGATGCATAAAATGTGGTAAGGCAATAATGTATTTATTCATCTATTTACCAAACTTTTGTTGAATCTATCCATAGTATCAAGCACAATATTAGGCCTTACTAATATTAAGCAAGGACTAACAGATCTATTTAGTAGTAAATGTTTATGTAATAACTGTTTTGCTCTGTTCCGATGCCTTGAAGAAGTACAAAGATAAAATTCAAGACTCACTGAAGTGAGACTGTCTAGGTTATCTCCAAATTTAATTAGAATGATAGATTTAGTACACTGAAAACAAAACAATTCAAATAAACATGTTACTTATTTTACTTACAATTCAGGGAAAACTAATGCTTTTGGAATCTTTGATGCACTCACTCAATCAGTACTTTGAACTCAAGGTATTAAGCCAAATTTTGGAAACGCAAAGATGAAACTCATTTTTGGGGGACAGATTCAAATATGGCATGAAAAATTCTGGGATTTTAGCATGCACAAGATATAACAAAAGCTTAAAGAAGCATCTATTCCAGGAAGGTGGGAGAAAGTCTTCTGAAGGAAAAATACCTGGGATGGGTCTTGAAGGGTTAGAAAGTGTTTTTACGTGAAGAAGGGGTGGAGTTGATTGAGTGGGACCAGAATATATTTTTAAAATGTCATTAAAAAGTCAGGAAACAACAGATTCTGGAGAGGATGTGGAGAAATAGGAATGCTTTTACACTGTTGGTGGGAGTGTAAATTAGTTCAACCATTATGGAAGACAGTGTGGCGATTCCTCAAGGATCTAGAACTAGAAATACCATATGACCCAGTGACCTCATTACTGGGTATATACCCAAAGGATTATAAATCATGCTACTACAAAGACACACGCACAGGTATGTTTATTGCAGCACTATTCACAATAGCAAAGACTTGGAACCAACCCAAATATCCATCAATGATAGACTGGATAAAGAAAATGTAGCACATACACACTATGGAATACTATGCAATCATAAAAAAATGATGAGTTCATGTCCTTTGCAGGGACATGGATGAAGCTGGAAACCATCATTCTCAGCTAACTAACACAAGAAGAGAAAACCAAATACCACAAGTTCTCACTCATAGGTGGGAGTTAATCAGTGAGAACACATGGACACAGGGAGGGGAACGTCACACACCAGGGCCTGTCAAGGGGTAGAGGACTAGGGGAGGGATAGCATTAGGAGAAGTATCTAATGTAGGTGATGGGTTGATGGGTGCAGCAAACTACCATGGCACATGTGTATACCTATGTAGCAAACCTGCACATTCTGCACATGTACCCCAGAAGTTAAAGTATAATTAAAAAAAAAAAATGTAATAGAGTGTGCTAGCTACTTAGAAAGGCAAACACTGTTTACTCTTTTCTTCCTGAGTCTACATTTATTTCCTAACTTGTTTTCTAGTTTATATGGTGATTTGACTGAATTCTTATCAATGACAGGGTAACAGAAATAGGCACACTACCTTTTAGACCTGGTTCACAAATCCTTCTACAAGCAAGCCAATAAGATGGCTTATAACATTAATAAAATAATTATCTCAGTAGGTTCAATGATTAGTAATTTTAGTCAATTTCTTGGTACTCAAATATCTTGATTATGAATGGTGAAGTAATTAATAAAATACGAAATCTAAATAACTCTACAAAGAATGTCTCATTCAGGATTTCAAATTAATATAAGAAAACTCCCATGACTTTTTATGAGATTGCTCATGAATGCCACTTTTTATAGGAAAGAAGTGTGAATGCGCAAGTAGGAAATCTGACTTGGGTCACCTGTGGGAGAGCTTCAACATTTGATTTAACTCCTTGACTCCCATTTTTTTCTTCTATAAAAAGGAATACAAATACTGAGGATTTCTTAAAATGTGGAAATCATCTAGCATAGTTTGTAGTTGAGAATGGCCACTAAATAAAGTCAGTTCCCTCAGCTAAACATATGGTTTTCTCAGTTAGAGGATGATAATTTAATGCAGACTTTTTTGATTGGGATGATTTAAACTGAATCATCCAAAGTCACCTTGATTTGTCTATTCCTATAGGCAAATACTTTCATAAATGACTATCTGGAATTAAAATTGCAGTCTATAAAACAGAAGTCCTCTTTATTGTAAGGAAACTGGCTTTATTTGCAAGATGCTTTAATAAATCACACTAGAATGCTTTACTTTAAAGTGTAAGTACTTCTTTGGCTAGCACAATAAATAGAATTTTAAATGAAAAATTTTGGAGAAGTTGAAATGAATTACATTTTACATAGCATGCATTTAATACAATGTGGATTTTAAAACCCTTGGGTAAAAGTTATGTCTCTTGTGTCTTATCTAGTACTAAGTACATTGTCAACAATCTCAATTGACGATAATAATAATTCAAAGGCATTTACAGTTTAATCAAAATTCAAAGATTCTTTTATTCATTTTACAGTTGTCAGATTGAATAAAATGTACGTAAAGCTACAAGTTGGCATTTTTTCTACTTATCAAACATATTTCATGCATAAAAATATTCTTTCAATTACTTTTTATGGTTTAGATATGAGCTGTGTGAACTAAAGAATGAAAAGTAACATTATTTTCCAATATTTAAGGCAACAAAACATATGCTACTTCAGAGTCAATCCTTGTCACTTTTTTTTTTTTAACTGTAAGTTCTGGGATACATGTGCTGAATGTGCAGGTTTGTTACATAGGCAAACATGTGCCATGGTGGTTTGTTGCACCTATCAATCCATCATCTAGGTTTTAAGCTCCACATGCATTAGGTATTTGTCCTAAGGCTCTCCCTTCCCTTTCCCCCAAACCCCCTACAGGAACCAGTGTGTGATGTTCCCCTCTGTGTATCCTTGTGTTCCCATTGTTCAATCCCCACTTACGAGTGAGAGCAGGTAACGTACTTAATGGGAGAAAATTTTTGCAATCTACCTATCTGACAAAGGTCTAATAGCCATATATTTTATACTGATGATCCCTCCAGCTTGTAACCAGGCATCCTGCCACTGAGAGTAGATGACATTAGCCTCAAATATCACAAACACCCTCCAAATGTGATACCCTTTTATTTATCCACTCAGTACAAATCTGTCATTCATAATTTTGTGAAAATATTTGGCAATCTCTATTTTTAATCAGGAAAACACTGTAGATTAATGAATTCTAGAAATTACTTCTAAATGTGTGAAATTCAAGTTTTATGCTCTCTAAACATATATCTCTCAAGTTTCTAGTTGTAGAAGGTAGAATTTTGTTTTCCTTCTTCCTCCATACTGAGTAATTTCTTTTCCTTGGTGTTACTTCCATGGTTGTGGTTGTTTCTTCATATGGCAAAAAGGACTTTGCATATGTAGTTAAAATTACTAATCAACTGACTTTAAAATAGGGAGATGATCTTTGATTATCTAGTTTATCTCACCGTATTCACATAAATCCTTAAAAGACAGAATGGGAAGTTAGAGAGGTTCAGTGCCCAAGAAAGACTAAACAGGACTATATTAACTGGAAGATGAAGACAGCCATGTGAAAAGCATGAGAACTGAGATACACCAACTAACAGCAAGCCTGCAAGCCTGCTCCCCAGATCAGAACTGCAGTCCAGCGGCACCTTTATTTCAGCCTTGTGGGATGCTGAGCAGAGAATCTAGTGACTCTGTTGCACTTCCGACATACAGAAACATGAGATAAGAAATAGGTGCTATTTTATGCTGCTAAGTCTTTGGTAATAGGAATAAAAAACTAACACATTTGTGTTGTATGAGATAGTGGACATGCTTATACCTTATTAACATCCTTGATTCTAGTGTAGACTTTGGATATGTGCAGTCTTTCTTTCAGTCTTGCTGAAAATCTCATGGTGCCATGAAGTGCCCCGCATGACCTTCTTTTGATTTTACCCATGGCCATTTTGATTATTTAATGATAGTTGTGTGCAACATTATACATGCGTATGCACCACGAATATATGCATTCACTCTGAGAGCTATTTTTCACCATGATACCATATTGGACTAGTTTCTGTATATAGGAAACAGACTACACCATAGGCTGCACTAATCTTCTAAAGGTAATACTTGCTCCTTAGGAGAATATTTTTAAAGGATAAAAGAACAACACTATGGCACACAAATCTACTGAGAATGTGGATCATAGTAACTGATGTCAGCCAACTAGTTTATATTCAATGTCATTAATCTCTTGGACATGACAAATCTTGGTAGCAGAAGGGAATAAGTTCCAGATAATACACTTTTGAAAGTAATGAATAACCCTCCCTGTGAAGTACTTTAATGACTCTCCTTGTCAGATTTAAGATTTTATTATTAACATTAGAAAATGGAAGCCCAAAAAGATACAGTTGCAAATCAATTTCACTGTTCCTTCATAACGAGTCCCTAATTGACCTCAATTTCTGATATAGTTGCAAATTTCCTGGCATACTTAATTTTAATGACATGTACAGGAGAATTTAGTAACTCAGCATAAAGAAATTTATTAAACTATCTATTTTCATGTACTTTAATAGATTGAATATAAATCATCACTACATTAATATGATGGTAAAGAGTGTATTTATGTCTTTTTACAGATTAAAGGATGATCACTTCGTTAGTGTTTCACTTATCTCATTAAAAACACATGATAAGGATAACCTCAAATGCTAATATTCATTATGTAAGGACCCATGATAGAAAATTTACATTCAATTGTTTTTAATGGCTAATAAAATTATGTTGCTGTTTTTTATCTTAAATGGACTCTGCTTGCCATTAAGAAAGTCCATTAAGAAAGTATGAATTAAAAATATAGTTGACTCTAAAATGGCCAGATCCCTGACATAATACATTTGACATACAAGAAAGAAAGCATTTTTACCCCAAAGGATAACTACATGTTAGTATATGTGTACTTACAATTAACATTTTTAATTATAATATTCTGACAATATTGAAAATTATTGTTAGAACGGTGGAGTACTGCATGTCTGAGGACCATATCTGTGCTTCACTTTTTCTGAAATAGATCTGCTTTGCTCAAATTCATTTATAACTTAAGACTATAAACAAATCATGTTTATAGTTAGGACATAGCATCTTATTATTTTTCTACAATGATTTAGTGACAATTGGGTAGTCATTACTGTCAGACAAACCCCTGTTTTGTTACAGACTCTGAACTTTGCTACCTGTCAAACTTTAAAAGATAACTTGAACTTCCTGTATATCAGTTTCCTCATCTGAAAATGATAAGATGTTCTTACTCTGAAGAACTGTGAATACAATTTGAGATAATTTATGCAAATTGCATAGTGCAATGCTTGGTACCTAGCACATAGATAAAATTCAAAAAATATAGTTAATGTGATAATGAAGATGATGATGACAGTAATGGTGATGACTATGATGATGACTACAGTAAATTTTATTTGCTTTCATTTCCATCTCTCTATTTTGTTTCATTTGTTCTTTACACAATTTGAAAGTGGAAGCATTTTCCAAGGACGAATTATATGTCAAGTATTATGTTAGGTGCCAGGCATATAATATCTAATAAAACATTATCTTTGCTAAGAAGAAATACATATAACTTTCCATAAAAATATTACCAGATTTATATAAACATATAATAAAATTTCCAAGCTCTGTTTTATATTTTACATTGTAATTACTATTTTGTCATTTCCACATTAAATATTTTGTACCCTTAACTGAAATATCAACTCTTGATGATCAGGATCTTTCACATGCAACGGGTAATAGATAAACGGTTAACGATTAGGAAAGTAAGTGAATTGGTGGAATAAATAAATGACTTCAGATGGATAAAATGCAACTTTATTCCCCTTATTCTCTTTACCATATTAAATACTCAAATTTCAGAAACAATAAGCCACTCAGTATTTTCAGAAGTTTCTTTTTCACATCCTAGGTTAAGTGTATATGAATTTCTGTGTTTAGAAATCTTTCTATTACTGATTTTTTTGTTTGTTTGTTTTTTAATATTCCCCGCCTATGCTCCCATCCCACTCCACTTCTGTATTAACTTATTCATCCTCTGTACATCAGAACATCTTATTCATTTAGTAAATATTTCTCACCCACTCTGTGCCAGGCACCATAAAAGGAGAGCTGCCTACAGTAGTGAACAAAACAGACAGAATTTCTTCCTGCACTGCGATCACCAACAGAATGTCAGAAGAGTCATCAGACAACAATTTACAAAAATATTGAATGAAATACAGTTGCCCAGTGAGTTACAAAGTACAGGGTGCTCTAAAAGTGGATGATTGGAAGACTTAATCTTATCTGATATACTAGTCAAGTTTCTAGAAGGAGTGACTCTAAGGCCGAGATCCCAAGAAGAAGCGGTGGACACATTTTGTAGGGCTTTGGGTTACAGGAAGCCCCTGAAAGGTTTCACATCAAAAGTTACAGATTGGTTTCCTAAGGGTTTTCTTGAGAAATTTGTTCTAACCAGCTGGTAAACTCCTTAATCCACGCCTTGGACTTATGTTTCTTCAGATTTATATTGTCCAACACAATGGTCAATAGGTAGCTGGTCATTGGACATTCAGGAAATGTTTCTTTATGAGGAAGCAAAAACGTCTGACACACAACTCGCTAGTTGTCAAACTTTGCATGTAAATTTTCAGGAATGCAAAGGCCACAGTGGCTCTTTCCTCAACAACTTCAAACTTAGCTATAAGTACATAACTGGGAGTGGCTTGGATTGCTCTAAATAATGAAGGATTCCCTCCTGTATTATCCTACCTGAAACTCAAAACATTAGTTGTTTTGTAACTAGATTTGTCCACTAGCAACTTCCAGAAGAAGAATTAAAAGAGGAATGATAATTGAACTTGTACTCTTATAGCAGGCACTTTGCTACCCCCTCTGCCAAGAAGTATTGTCCAAAATGCAGAATTTGGGCAAAATAAAGTAAAATGTGCACTTTTTCATTGTTACACTAGTGTATTATTTAACCAATTTTATTTAATTCTCTAAGACAGGAGATCCAAAACATTTGGGTCTCAGGACCCATTTATACTCTTAAAAATGTTGACTATCCAAAAATGTTTGCATTTGGTTCATTATATCTAGTAATTTTTACTACACTAGAATTCTAAACAGATAATTTTAAAAATATGTATTAATTGTAAAATAAACCCATTTCATGCTAACATAAATGTTGTTTCTATAAGGGAAAGATATGTCCCAAACATATAAAAATTAATGAAAGAGTAGGATTGACTTAACATTTTTGCAAGTCTCATTAATATCTGGCTTAAGATACCTGGATTCTCCTCTGTGTTTCTATTCTAAATCTGTTATTATGTCATACATCATGTAGCTTCTGGAAAATGCTATTCATGGATGAACCAAAGTGAAAAAGGCAAATAATACATTAGTATTATCAAGAAACTAGGGCTGGGAATGGTGGCTCACGCCAGTAATCCCAGCATTTGGGAGGCCAAGGCAGGCACATCACGAGGCCAGGAGATCGAGACCATTCTGGCTAACACGGTGAAACCCCATCTCTACTAAAAATACAAAAAATTAGCCGGGCGTGGTGGCAGGTGCCTGTAGTCCCAGCTACTCAGGAGACTGAGGTAGGAGAATGGCGTGAACCCGGGAGGCGGAGCTTGCACTGAGCAGAGATGGCACCACTGCACTCCAGCCTGGGTGACAGAGCTAGACTCTGTCTCAAAAAAAAAAAAAAAAAAGAAAAAGAAAGAAAGAAAGAAAAACCAAAGCAAATATCGTGTAGATCTTCTGAAAGGGTCTGAAGACTCCTAGGAGTCCTGGAACCACCCTCTGAGAAGCACAGATCTAGGAGAATATATCTTCATCTTACTTTGCTATTTGATTGGAACCCAGATACTGTGTAGCTACATGTTAACCTGCAAATTTGTGATGTCAAATAGAAACACCTTTCCTCCTAAAAAGAAAAAAAAGTAACTCAAATGTGTTATACTTTTATGGTCCTGTATGACATTAACTAGTTTTGCATATAACCTGAAAATCTTATTGTAATATTAGCAATGATTTTTTATTAAGACAAAATTCTTGTAAATGCATGGCTCAACTGCTCTTGGTACTTTGGTACTAGTTTTATAATCTTTCTGGTGTTCCTATTAATTATTTAATAAATTGGTGACACATGGTCATTCCATATTTTTATGGGAGTCTTGTATGATAGTCTTTTATATGCTTTATTGAGAGTATAACTGAAAAAAATTAGATATAGTCAAAGTGTATGATGTGACATTTTAATATACATAAATACTGTGAAATGATTGCTACAGTCAAGTTAATTGACATACCTTTCACCTCACAGAGTTACTTTTGTGTGTGTGATGAGAATACTTAAGATTTTGTCTCTTTGCAAATTTCAAGTATACATTATTATTAACTATAGTCACCATGTCATACATTAGTTCTCTAAAACTTACTTGTCACATAACTGCAAGTTTGTATAAGTTGACCATCTCCCATTTTCCCTATCTCCAGCCCCTTCCAACCACCATTCTGCTCTCTGTGTCCATAAATTTTAGTTTTTTATATTTCGCATTGTAAGTGAGATTGTGCAGTATATGTCCTTCTGTGTTTGGCTTGTTTCACTGAGCATAATGTCTTGTAGGTTCATTCATATTATCATAAATGACAGGACTTCCTCCTTTTTTAATGCTGAATAATATTCCTCTGTGTGTGTGTGTGTGTGTGTGTGTGTGTGTGATCTCACCTTTTCTTTATCCATTCATCTGTCTATGAACACTTAGGTTGTTTCCATATCTTGGCTATTGTGATTAATGGTGCAATAAAATGCAAGAGTGCAGCTATCTCTTCAACATACTGATTTTATTTACTCAAGATATATATCTAGAAGTAGGATTGCAGGAGAGCCCTGTTTTTAGCTATCTAAAAATTCCATTTTTGGCCAGGTGTGGTGGTTCACAACTATAATCCCAGAACTTTGGGAGACTGAAGCAGGTAGATCACTTGAGCCCAGGAGTTTGAGACCAGCCCTCGCAACATGGTGAAACACCATCTCTACAAAAGAATATGAGAATTAGCTGGGAGTGGTGGTGTGTACCTGTAGTCCCAGCTGCTCCGGAGGCTGAGTTGGGAGGATGGCTTAAGCCCAGGAGGCAGAGGTTGCAGTGAGCTGAGATCATGCCACTGCACTCCAACCTCAGCAATAGGGCCAGAACTTTCTCAAATTAAAGGATATATATAACTTATATATATAAATAATATATAAATACAAAATATAAAAAATAATATATATGTTTAATATATAAAAATTATTTTAAAATAATTATATAAAAATAATATACATTATTTACCTCAGCAACTCCCATCAATAACTTAGCATATTATCTTCATTTTATAGAGAAGGAAATTAAGATTTTGAAAGTGCAAGTGACTAAGATCAGAGAGCTCAGTGATGTTAGCCCTACACGATTTCTCAGATCTTTTTCTGGTACTATCTTTCTAGCCTTTCCCTGTGCTGGGCTCATGGAAATCTCCTAATTTGTATAACCTTTTCTATCACACAGGCTGAGACATAGTGAGGAAAATACTGTAAACATTCTTTTCATACCAGTATCCCTAAAGGGGATATCCTGTAGATATGTTTCACCAAGCATTCTATGATTTCAGCACAAATTGAGAAAAATCAATTTTGTGTTTTTGAGGGAGGTTCCCAGAATCAATCTTTTTCCTTGTCATGAAACACTTTATTGTGGTTTCTTAATATAAAACTATCTATCCTAGATGAAAAATGCAAAGACGATTTGACAAAGTATTAAACTAACACATTTAGAGATGCCTAAGGCTGAAATCTGGACTAAATAGATTTAGCAAACCTTGATGAAACATGAGAAAATCAAATGTAGAAGCAGTAGAGGGAAAAAAATAAAAGGTCTAGGCATCTGTTATCTTCCTTAGGGGCCTTAGGCTTGAATTAATACTGACTGTCATGAATTTAAGTTGGCAATGGACTAGAGACATAAAAAGTCTTTTTTTTATTTTATTTTATTTTTGCAGTATTGTTATTAGGGGAACTAGAAGAAATATGAATGTTCTTCTGCAGTAAAGAATCCTAAGAGAGCAAAGACCTGACACTTTAAAAATGATTGAGCCATTTTTGTGTAACTGTTTTCAAATTTTATAGAAGCAAGTATGAAATGAAGTTTCTAAGTATTGGAAAGCACTTGTTCTTATCCTTTGTTGTGTAATGGAAGAAGACACTGTTCTACACACAGGAGGGAATGGTTGAAAGGAGTCATTGATGGGATTTTGTAGTGAGGAATATTAACCTCTATTTGGAGTTGGTTTCCAAATGTAGGACATTTCTACAAATATAGGACATTTCTACAAATACAAATATTGGAACCTCACTCTGACTTACTAATCACTCTCCTGAAAATAAGAATGGAACAAGTACCAAAATCAAAAGAAATGTAACCAGTCCATAGGAATAGCAAAGCAAATCAAAAGCAATCAACCAACCAAATACAAACCAAGCCACCTATAACAGCAAACTTGCCAAGTCTGTATTAACTATGTTCAGTTCTCAAAGCAGCATAACAGCCTGGTGTGGCACAATTCTGAGGCAGATTGCAAGGCATGTTTTACTGAAGAGCAGTGCTTATAAATAAAAATAAATTACTCAATAAATTGAGGGATATTCAGAACTATTTTCATAATAATGTCCAGAGAATGCTTTATCAGAAGAAAAAGGACAGGAGTTATGACAAGAGTTGTGGTAAATGCACATCTATTGTAACTTGGCTCGTGTATGCCATGCCTTATGCTGGGAACCTCAGAACACTGTGTTACGTAAGCAGCATACACCTTTGTTGTTGAGGATAAAGAAAAGGTGAATAGTTCCTATTGGGTTTCACGAAATGGTAATTAAAAAAAGGACAGAAAACACACACACACACACACACACACACACACACACACAAGAGGAAAGAAAGAAAATCTCCCCCACCTCCCCGGACCTTTGAACTTTTAAAAAATACTTGATTTCTTTGGAGGTGGTGGAAAACTGTGGAAGAAGTGCGGGTAGAATCTAACATTACCTGTGTGAGCTTAAGTACGTTAGCCAAACTTTCAGAACTTCAATTTCTTTAGTTACGAAATGGAGAAAATATGATTGCTATAGTTATTAAATGAGGTCACGTAATAAAGCATCTAAAATGGTGTCAATCATTTGTCGGTATTCAAAATTGGGAGCCATTATTCGCTGCTATTTGCACAGTTCAGTACTCAGATGTATTATAAAGGAATAACTTATTTTTAAGTTGTTTAGGCATTTCTACTGAAATACACATGTAGATAGGGAGATGGAGAGACAGGCGGTCTCACCAATGTATAGCTTGGGAAGTGCCAGCAAGCAAACTGGTCAGATAGTGGGCACTGCCCTATTTAGGCACTCATGTTCATATGTAAACTTCCTCCTTTGAACTATATGTTTTTAGGTACATATTGTTTTTATTCTATGTCATTGAACTATCCATGTTGAAAATCATCAATATTCTAATTTTTACATTTTTGGTAATGTTTTATTTTTAAATTCCCTTGGATCACAATTATATTCACACATAATTCATTTTGTAGCCATAGGTAAATATTTGAAAGTTTAACTAATTAATTTTGACTTCATCCTTTCAGTTGCTGCTCTAGTGTATATTAAATATTCTATGATCCTTTATATTGTATGTTGTAGACACAATGATAAATTTGAACTCTGCAGCTATCAGTTCTTTGAAGGTGAAGTTTTACCCTCCTTATGTGCCAGTCTAAATGAGAGGGCTCACCACTCAGCTGTTAGGAGGATCATTTCAGAGGAAAACCCTGAGGTTAACCTTAGCTCCAATTCCAGTTATACCACTTTTTGGTTGTGTGACCTTAGACTAATGATCTGTTCACTCTGAGTTCCCAGTTCTATACCTGCAAAATGTACCTGGCTATATCTACAGTTCAAGTTTTCTGTGAAAAGTAATAAAATAATGACTGCAGAACTCAAAAACATGATAGGTTACTCAAATGATAATTTCATCTCTCTTTTAAAAATATTTAGAAAATATTATTACCATAATGTTTAATATGTATCGAGTATTTACTGTGTCAGCCATCTGGGTACTTTGCAAAGTACTTTGCAAAGTACTCTTATGTATTTAGAATGTCAAAATGTTAAGGGCATGAGGACCCAGCCACAAATCATGTCTGTTTTATATTAAGCACACGGGCACTGGAACCAGACTGCTTGGATATGTATCCCAGATCTGCCCCTTAAAAGCCTCTAGGTCTTTGAACAAGTCATATAACCTCTGTGATATGAATTCCTCATATATCAATTAAAAATTATAAATTGCCTCTCTCATAGTATTGCTGAAAGCATTTAATAAATTAATGCATAAAAAGTGTTAAAAATATTGCCTAACACATATGCAGTATTCAACAGTTCTGGCTATTAGAGTCATTACCTATTGTTATTTTTTAACAAAGACAATAGTCAAAAATCTAATGACTATCTTCAGATGATTTTCAAAGTGCTGGAGTCTCTTATTCTGAGCAACACCAAACGTTACAGGCCCCATATTGTCAGATTGAAATTATATAAAAAGCTCAAAAAAGTAGTTAACAGCTCTAAAGTCAGGGACAGAGTCAGCATTTCTAGATCCAATTTCAAATCATGGCATTTTATGTATTTTTAAGCACCTGGTCACACCTAACTCATGAGGTAAACTCCTTAGAGGGAAAGGGCTGTAGTTTTTACTTGTCTTGTAAAGTGCTACAAAATCTTGATTGTTGGCAAGAACTCGTTCTCTAGAAATTGATGGGGTGACTGAGGTAAGACTTTAAGTAATTTAGATGGAGCATTTTAAAATCCATTTAGAAGCTATTTAGGGAAGTATGAGTCTGAAGTCAAAGTTGAAGCTGAAACGTCCTATGAGGCCTGCAGGGGGAGAGCCACAATCGATAAAGGCCATTATCTTAAATAAGTCCAGAACATCGTGAGCCTGACTGAGTATTTTAATCCTTGTCTAGCAGGATTAAAAGGAACATAGAACAAGACAAAGGGCTCAGGGTTCATAGGGCTTCAGAAGCAGAGAGCAGCTTTAAATCTCTTCAGCCAAGAAGGCTCTCCGTGCCCAGCAATTCTCTCCCTCCCCTTTTCTCAGCCTTCCTACCCTCCCCTCTCCAGTACTGCTCCCATACTTATCCACTACCCCGCATTGCTCTAGCCTGGCAAAGGCTTGGAGAAGATTGTCTCCTCTATAAAGCCTTCCAGACTTTTTCCTAGCTCTCACCATTGGTTCTCAATTGTGACTGTACATTAAAATCATCTGTGACAATTTCACATACCTAGAATTTAGCCCCCAATATTTGGATTTAATTGGTCTAGAGTGGGACACGGGCCATGGACCTTTTTTTTTTTTTTTTTTTTTTTTTATAAAAAAGATTTCTGGTTGATTCTGACATGCAGCTAGTCAGGCACCACTTGGGAATGATTAGTATCTCCTTTGCAGCCCAGCTTTTCTTTGTAATACTGCTGGGCTGATGAGTCTCTGCCCTTTGTTTTTCAAAACAACTATACTGTGAGCACCGTGAGTTCAGAGGCCTCTCCCCTTTTTTTCTCTGCTCTGTATCTGACCTAAATTTCACACTTAAAAAAAAATAATTCCTTGAAAATGGGAATTAAGGCTGGGCGCGGTGGCTCACACCTGTAATCTCAGCACTTTGGGAGGCCGAGGTGGGCGGATCACGAGGTCAGAAGTTCGAGACCATCCTGGCTAACATGGCGAAACCCTGTCTACTAAAAATACAAAAAATTAGCCTGGCGTGGTGGCAGGCACCTGTGGTCCCAGCTACTCGGGAGGCTGAGGCAGGAGAATCGCTTGAACTAGGGAGGCGGAACTTGCAGTGAGCGGATATCGCGCCAGTGCACTCCAGCCTGGGCGACAGAACGGGACTCGGTCTCAAAATAAATAAATAAATAAATAAATAAATATAAATAAAAGAAATAAAATGGGAATTAATTTTTTCAGTTACTTTTTCATTACTTATATTTTTAGTTCTTACATTCTAGCATCTATTGATTAATCAAGTTAGCCATTAATTTACTGATGCAAATATTCGCCAATAGTATACATCACATATTATGCAAATAATGCATGAATGACTACATAGTTATGTATATTAATTAAAGTCAGATGGCACATTTTAGAAAAGGTACTAATAAGGAGACATAAGAGGACTTATCACAATAGTTTATCATTTATACACACTGACAGAAGTACACACATATATTGAAATGTACATTGCCTATATGTGTGCACATATATGCATTTACATATTTCAAGATAGGGCTTACTGGTTGAAAACACAGACAGTTGAAACCAGACTGCCTGAGTTGGTTTCCAGCTCCAACAGGAACCATCTATTCTACTTACTTATCTGTGCTTCAGTTTCTTAATTTATAAAGTGAGGATAATAACAATAATTACCTCATGGGAATATTGTAAAGGTGAAATGTATTGATTTATATAAAGCGAGAGTAAGCACTATACAAATGTTAGCCACCATCATCATCATTATTATTATTAACAGTTTCTCCTTGCTATTTTGTACATCCTTATACAATACTTCAGGACTAGCTAAGTCAGGCTGGGACAGACTGACTGCTCTCACATCTATCATATCACCAACATGTCAGAATCACAGAGAAAGTTCTAAATGATGAGACTGCCATTTATCCACAGTGAATTGCTTGAATATTTCTGTGGAATACCTGCTGGCATGAAAAAATAAAAAGGTAAAAGAAAAATGTGTCTTGTCAACCTGAAATCTTCCAACCATTTGAAATAATTGCTGTGAATTAATATGTTGTTTTCTCCAAATAGCAGTTAACATCTGTGCTTCCAACAGATGTTCACCATTTCTAATATAACTGTTCCCCCATTATCCACATGTTTTATTCTATTTGTGTATTCTGTACAGCAAATTTTCACCCAAGTGTGAGCTTTTTTTCCCCTGATACTACTTCATAGTCAGGGAATCTACATAAAACTTATTTTTATTTAATAGAACAAGAGCAACAAAAAAATACTAAGAGAAAATATGCATTACATATTATAGCATATGTTACATAACCTTTTATATAGTATAAAGTATACATATTACATATGAATGGATACAAATCTTATCAGAATCAATAAGAAATAAATAATTTATACACAAGGTATTAATACAATAGGAAATCTTTCTTTTGCTTAATGGTCTGTTTTGACTCTCAAGAACTGTTATTTCATGAAGCCCTCTTGACAATTAGTCTAAGACTCATTCCTCAAACATCAGGAAAATTTTCAAATTTGATACTAACTTTCATTATACATTCTTGAGATTGTCTATAAGATCTTATGTCAGTAGCAGAATGTCAACAAATCTCAGTAAATAAATATCTTTCTTCTTAGTATAATCCTAATCTTCACTGGAAAGTGTTCACATATACAATAAAAATTTTGCTTACTTATATTCTGTCTCTGCGTTGATGACATAATCATTTAGGAAAGAATATGATGCAACAAAGTATGAGAATGCATTATTTCTTAATTTTATACCTTAATTGATAGAAAATTCCTCTTCTAAATTATCTTTATGCACTTACTTTGTGACCCAAGGTTAGAAAAATGATTTCTGTTAGATACAATGTTTTCATCATTAAATATGATTATATCTCAAAGAACAGTCTCCAGTTTTCTGTTTCTGTGTCAACTCAGTGTAATATAATGCCTGGAATGTGGTAGTTACTGAATAAGGATTTGCTAAATAAACTGAAAATAAATTCTATAGGGAGAAAATAAAAGACTCCTCACACTGCTTGCTTTCAAGGGCTTTAGTCAGGGTCAGTGACAAGTTAAATAATGATTTTAGAGAAACGATTAAGTTCTTTGCCAATGTAAGTGGCATTTCCACCACCAATGCATCACACCAACTCTACCATCACCACTACCAATACTGTTGATGCTATAAGATGCTTCTCTATGATTATAAGTGTAAAGACTTCATCATCAAATTGAATTTGGGCTAAATGATGTTTAGCAATACTCGTACATAACTAACAAATAATAGTGAGCATGTTTTTTTAAATGGTGCTCATTAGCTAACCATCCATTCATTCAACATTATTGAATGCCTGCCACATTCTAAATTCTGTTCCAGGAATAGGGAAATAAGAGAGTACAAAGATGATTTAAACACAGTCCTTCTTACTAAAATGTTTCACAATCTAGTTTGGGAAAATAAACATGTCTGTCAATTGAGATACTGCGGGACACAATATTAAACATTCAATAAAAAATTATGTGGGTACTCAGAGGAGGTAGAAAATTTCTGATGAGTGAAAATAGGAAGGAATTCATGAAAGTTTAGCATGTGATCTAGATCACAACTTCTTAGGAAATACATATTTATAAATCCAACTTATTGAAACACATTGATTGTATGTCTTATTTGACACCAGATAATATATTTAGCACTGAAAATTCTCATGTAAAATAATTTTTGCATTCAAGAAATTTCACATGTGAGGAAAGGCAGGAAATTAAATAGTATAGAAGTTATTACAATGACACAAATATATCTATTTGCATCATGGAAAACCTGACTCTGCCATAGAGTTCTTAGGGAGTGATTTTCAGAAGAAATAACAGTTAAACTTAATTTTGAAGGAAAGAAAATTAATTAATGGGGTAAAATCTTTGTGAGAAGAGAAATATGGTAAAAGGATAGATGTTCTAGACTGAGACAAAGTCCAAGTACATCAGCATGGTGGGGTGGCATAAAAGAGACTTTACTTACCCACTTACATACAAAAAACACATAAAAAAGCACATGATATCAAAGTTGGAATGATAAGCACAGTTTTGCATATTGAATATTGTCAGGGAATGAGGAATGAGACAAGGGCAGAATAAAATCATATTGTATTTTATATACCATGTGAAATCTATTATTAAGGATTTTAGCAGGATTATTCTACATTCAGAGTGTACTCTGTCTATTCAAATCCTTATAATAAGAGATGGAGATAATGACAAGAATATTCTAGCCAATGCACATAAAGGTGCATAAATAGGAATATGGGAATATGTACAGAGTAGAGAAAGTAGCTTACCAGTCCAGAAATGGATGAATTACAGAGATTAGTAGGTGGGATCAGACTAGATTATTGAGTACATTGTCCCTATGCTATGAAGTTGACACTGTATTCTGTGCTTTATTAATACGACGTGGTAGCCCTGTGTTGGATGGAGTAAGCGACAGAAAGCCTGTCAGAGGAGACCAGTTAGGAGTTGTAACATGAGGGTAAATTAGATTGTAAAAGGCCAAAACTAGGAAAATTGAATAGAAAAGGGATATGAAAGATACTCAGGTAATGAAGTCCACAATTAGAACATTTGTTAGACTGTTCTTGGTTGATATGCTGATTACCAAGGAGAGGTAAGCAAGGGTATCTATAAACATTTATCACAATTATTACAGATTAGAACCAAAAAAAAATCACTTTTGAAAATCTAGTAAACCTATTGAATTAATATACTATTTCCATGCTAATCCATACACAAATCAAATGTGTAAATCTTTCACTTATTATTTAACCTTATTCTAGCAGAAATTTTTAGACACAATAATAAGCTGCTTCCAGATTTCTGGGTGTGACTCATCCATGCTGAGAACATTTTGCTTGTCATGTGTGGTTTTGGATTCTTTAGGATGGTGAATGGTGAATTTAAGAATGTGGAACTCTAGGAAGGTCTACAAAAAGTTGTTTCAGAGCATGAATTTGTTGATTTTAGCTTAGGTTTTGCACCTATAGTTCAGAAGTCCAATAACTGGCCTCATTTGTTGAAAGCTTTATTGAGTATTGGTGAAGTTTTTCTGATGCTAAAACATATACTGAAAGCAAGCAATAATGCAAGCTTTGTAATATGTTACAGATATAGGGCCTACTTTCCATGCCACTTTGCATTTTATTTCTCTTTAGGCTATCTTAGGAGACAGTTATAAAGAATTTGACACAATGATATAACTTCCTTGTCAATAAAACTTAAATTTTAGTGACATACATTCCAGTGTAATCTTGTTTCCTCTTACTAGAAAGAATCCAATTGTTTTTTCCCTTGGCAAGAATGATATCACCCGAGATACATTATTTACCCAGATGAAAAAAATAGAAAAAAGAAGGGAAAAAAGCTGTTTTTCAATAATCTGCTTCTGTAGAAAACAATTCATAAAGGCAAAATAAAATATCACATATATATCTATATCTTTCTAACTATATATTATATATATATATCTAATATAATAAAACAAACACTTAGACATAGAAAATGTTCTGTTTCTGTAATTCTAGTGACTCTGATCACCCTAGCAGTCTTAGGCTTATTTGATGATACAAAATATATTATTCTGTTTCTCCCAAACAATCTGAAAAGTACAGTCTATTAAAGTACTCCCTCTCATCCACTAGATAGAAGGCTACACACACAAAGCCTTGATAATGGCAAGCCCTTGATAGTGGTAAGTTCCCTAAAAGAAGATGGGGGAACTTTCTTTCTTGATCAAATGATAGGTTTCACAGGTAAGAATATTTGGTGGCAATGAGGATGACTGGGAACAAGGAACAGTGGTCCTTACCACGTACCATATTAGAGAGAAGTGTTATACTACTCTTGTGTAACAGTTTGTAATTTACTGGCACGTTTACATTTATGGGTCTAATTTAATCCTCCCAAAATCTCCGAGGAAGGAATAATGTTCTTTACCTCCTGCTTCTCAGAAAGGAGAAAAGCAAGCCTGAAGAAAAGCGACTAGTGATTATAGTCACTAGCTTGCATATTTTAAAGCAGCAGATGCAAGGCCCACAATAAGAGATTCCCCTCTCATTAGTAAATAGGATGAGAGCTCCACATGAACTTCCATGGTAGATGGTGTGTTCAGCTGTTCTTGTTTTGCTATAAATAAATACCTGAGGCTGAGTGATTTACAAAGAAAAGAGGTTTAATTGGCTCACAGTTCTCCAGGCTTTGTAGGAAGCATGGTGCTGGCTGTTTCCGATGAGGATCTCAGGAAGCTTACAGTTATGGAGAAAACCAAAAGGGAGGCAGACATCTCACATGGTGATAGTAGGAGCAAGTGAGAGCAAGTTGGGAGATGCCACACACTTAAAAAGTGAGTTTTCACATGAACTCAGAATGATAACTCATTTGTCACCAAGAGAATGGTGTTAAACTACTCATGGGAGATCCACCCACATGATCTAATCACTTCCCATGAGGTCTACCTCCAACATTGGGAATCATATTTCAACAAGAGATTTGGAAGGGACAGACATCCAAATCATACCAGGTGACAAGATGGCTAAGGGTACAGCTTTGGTCTCTTCTCAGTATTGGATCTCAAGTGCCTCACTGGTTTCAGACATACCATAGGTGCTTAGTATACATTTCTTTCTTTTTCTTTCTTTCTTTTTTTTTTTAGAGATGGGTTCTCACCACATTGCCCAGTCTGGTCTTGAAGTCTTGGGCTGAAGTGATCCTCCTGCCTCAGCCTCCTGACTAACAAAAACTACAGGGCACACCATCACCCAGCTAATTTTTAATTTATTAGTTTTTTTTTTTTTTTGGCAGAGACAAGATCTTGCTATGTTGCCAGCCTGGTGTGGAACTCCTGGCCTCAAGCAAATCTCCCTCATTAGCCTTCCAAAGTGCTGGGATTGTAACAATTCTGGCTCCATTTTAGAGAAAAGCTTGCTTACTTGAATGTAATTATTGCTTTGCTTGAGTTTGTAGATTATTCACTTCAAACAGCCTCAGGAAAATAGGACCTTCAACAGAGATAAAAGAAAACACCTCTACCAATAAATCTGGGAATGGGCTGACCAGTCTGATAAGAACAGACAAAGAGCAACTGTGGAAGGTCACCGAACACTGACCAAGAAAGCAATAATTAACTGCCCACTTGAGACAGCTCATTTTTCACAATAATGTTTTGATCATCATTTTCCCTAATTTCCCTTAAAAATCCCTGATCCAGAGAAACAACTTAGAGAAGTGGTATTTGAGTGCTATTTCACTGCCTCTCCCAAGTTGATGACTTCTCCAATAATGCTAATTTCCCTTTCAACAAAGCTCCTCTCTTGGGTTTTTGGCTTTCATGCAATGAGAGGCCCAGATCTGCGTCTGATTGTAGGAGTAAAGGTGTGAGTCATGAAACCTGGCCTTGTTTCTTGAATAGATGGACAAATGGAAAGACATTACAAAAAGCAGACAAGCATTAAACAATGGAATTTGTGTCAAGAATTGTTTTATTAGACTTAGTGGACAGAACACAGTGCATTGAAATGAGTATTATACCATGGAATTAATGTTTATAGTTTTTTGAATAAATACAGAAATTGACCCTCCCAGTCTTAAAATTTGAAACTTACATTTGAGTTTCTTTTGACACTCAGGTCAGGAACTGAAACTTACCAGATCACCCATCCAGACGATGAGATATAAAACCCCTCATTCATCACAATTGCTTCCTTACCCCTCCCTAATTCCTGTTTTCCTATACATAGCTAATACATTCCTTACTTGCTATACAAATCTCCAATGTATTCAGTCGAGTTACATAGGTTTGAGGTTTGACTCCCATCTCTAAAGCCAACGTCACCCAAATGAAAAGCCTGCTTCCCTGGCAATACTCGTTGTCTTGGTGATTGGCTTTCTCTGCAGCAAACATTTCAGACCTAGATGGAACCCCTGGCATTTCAGTAAAAACATTTACAATTTTTATATTGTAACATAGTAACAACGTTAGTCATTTATCTGTGACACATAGAAGAGAGCAGATAGAACCCCACATCACGGGAATATGTCAGAAGGAGGAAAAGATGGTTGCAGCTGTGTGCAAGTTTGCAGATTTTGTGCTAAGATAAAGACAAGGCTACCATCTGGGGACTTCTATATTATTCAATCTGAGGAGAATAATAAAGGTTGTGTAATAAGTTTGAGGATATGAGAGTATGATACTATATAGCCAGCCTTTCCTCCCACATTTTAAGTTTCATCTTTCATGCCACCTCTTGCAATGCTATTTCCTGCCAGAGGCCTTACCTGGTCACACCCTCCCATGTACCATATAACCCCACTCCCAACTAGTCCACTGCTTGATTTCTTTCCTTCACAACACTTTTCATTATGTTAGCTTATTTACTTATTGTCTTTTTGCCCTAGCGTTTAGTTGTTTCGATTGGACAAAGGATGCTGAACTTCTTGTTCATAGCTATTCCTATTATCTTAATTTCTATTAGAACTTAACGTAATATTTGATTAAAAAAATTAATGATTATAGGCTGAAAGGTAAAAGAATATGGGGGAACTTTCTTTCTTGATCAAATGATAGGTTTCACAGGTAAGAAAAATTTCTTTGGGGAGGAAATAGGAAGTTTTTGTCTAAGCTGCTAAGAGGGGGAGTGGTGGGGGGGTAGGGGAGGTACAGTTCAGTGACAACAGAATCTGAAATTCAGCTGAATAGCCAGGGGAGTCATAGCCTGAGCAGCCTCTTCTGGAGCAAGCTACAACCACTCTGAGCCTTGGTTTACTCTGACATGAAAAGATTTTAGGCATAGGTGGTCTCTAAGACCTCTAACCTCTTAAATAACAAGGTGATTCCTTTTACTGTTTTGCCATTGCATCTTGTGTGTATCTGCATAATAAATTTTGTCAAATTGCTTTACCCTTGCTTTGTGCATATTCAGTACTTGCTTTTTCTCTTCATGACTATAATTCAAATGCATATGAGAGAACAGTTGGAGGGGGGTTGATGGCTACTGAATTTAAATATTTTGCTTGTAAGAAGATTTGAATTAACATATGGTGCTCTGCAGTTGTGTGAAGTTAAAGTTCTAGGCAGATACTTCCATGGACCACTGGACAAGAGTTATTCTGGTTCATTTCTTCCAAATCATCTAGTTCAAATTGTTTCCAAACTCTTCCTTTTTAGAGTAACTTATATGACTTTCTAAATCTTTTCACTTGGCTGCCACAGACTTGAGACAGATAATACATTTTTCTGTCTCTTTTCCTGTTCTAAATGTCCAGGCTGCAGGAGACAATAAAACAGGCTATGAATTCCTGAGCTGGTTTCCATTCACAGGAGACATTAAGCTACACAAGATTGATCAAATTTCACATCACCAGGTCCCTGTAGTCCTGAGAGTGCCTCACATAATTATTTAATTTATAGTTGTAAATCACATTTGGATCATAAAATTCCAGCTAGATAAGTATATGGAGCAAACCTGTAATTAAGATTAGAATCCTCACAAATAAGGTGACTATTATTTATGGTCGTTACCATCCTGATATTGTAAAATGAACTGAGGTTTTAGGATTCTTAAATTACTTAAGGATCCTAAGGTAATTTAATATTCCTTAATAAACCCAACTAAATTAGAACAAATTATTGACATTGACCATAAAACTGCAAATTAAAAAAATTTTTGTGCTTCCCTGTAAAATATTTGAAGTTTAAAGTGACAATCTGAATGGAAAAATTATATGACTGCTTACCAGTGAAGTACACTTACATTGTAATCCTAATTGATATGCTTGGAAGTTTAAACCATGGTATATTTTCTTCTCTATCTGTTTTGTTGTTGTTGTTGTTGTTGTTTGTTTGTTTCCACATAATACTTTGAGGGAGGATATCTTAGTCTCATCTTTCCAACCCCAGCTCCAGCACAATGCCACACAACAAAATTCATCAGTTAAGAAAATAATTGCTAATTAAAATTACTGAAATGAAATATTTTCAATGGATATTAAGCAGTCATACAAAACATATTTTCAAGAGTTTTGAGAATATGAAGACAATTGTTGGGTTATAATATTATGTATTAAAATGAAAGAGTGTGATCACAAATATGAAATGAATCTTCATCCTATGAGGCTATCTCTCTCTGCTCTAGGTAATGAAATTATATTTAATTTTAGTTTCTTTCCTAGTATTTATTTTTGATTTCAAATAATACATTGAATATTACTCATTTGATAAGAATAAAAAGAAAAAAGTATTTTTAGAAAGACGCCCTTTTTTATATATGAACCTGTGAATCCGTCTGTGTAAATATTGCAGGTTTAATATTATACAAATTAATAGTATATCAATTGATTACTTCTTATTTCTTTGTTTTATACAGGCAAAATTCTTACGAATGTGAATATATATGCATTTCTTTCCACATCTGTTCTGAGAAAATAAATAATACACAGTAAAGTTCTAAATCTGAGAAAGTATAGCTTTTTAGTGGAGGGGAAATAGTAAAGCAGAACAGCAATAACAACAGAAAAACAGGAATCATTTATATATCTCTCTAGGCTATTATATTGGCAAATCTGAAAGGAAAGGAAATGAACCTCAGGTCACATACTTAGTTCTCAATGTGATGATTCCCACTGGTGACTTTTCATTTGGAATATCCACATCCAGTGGTCTATCTCAGAATGCTTCAATATCAAGTCATTGTGTTTACCGCATATGTCCTTATACATTCAATAACCATAACAACTTTAAAGTGTATACATCTTCAAAATTTCAAAATGGTTTCATATAAATTATCTTCCATTTTGAAATATGAAGATGTTGTCTTTTAGATATCTAATGTAATTTAGGTAAACAGGAAAGGAAATAAAAATAAATATTTATTGAGAAACTACTACTTGTGTTGATAAAAAAATAATTTTACACATGCTATCTCTTGATTCATCATGGTTCACTGTAAGGTAATTACTATTTCTGGCAGTTGGCAGAATCTTGTCCCAAAGACACTTATGTATGAGTCTGCAGGAAGTGTGAATATCATGTATTATATGGCAAAGGAATTTGTACATTTAATTAAGGTCATAGGCCTTGAAAGTGAGAGATTACTCTGAAATATAAAACTAAATGTAATACAAAAAAGCCCTTAAAAACAGAGAACTTTCTACAGCTAAAGGCAGAGAGGCAGTAATAGGAAAAGTCAGTGAGATTCCAAGCATGATAAGGATTCCATGTATCTTTGCTGGTTCTGAGATGCAGGAGGCCACATGCAAGGACCAGAGAAAGGCCTCTAAATGTTAAGGGCAGCCCAGCATGAAAATTAAAATAATTAAAAAAAAAAAAAAATGACTTCATGGAATACTATGCAGCCATAAAAAAAGGATGAGTTCATGTCCTTTGTAGGGACATGGATGAAGCTGGAAACCATCATTCTGAGCAAACTAACACAAGGACAGAAAACCAAGCACCGCATGTTCTCACTCATAGGTGGAATTGAACAATGAGAACACTTGGACACAGGGTGGGGAACATCACACACAGGGGCCTGTTGTGGGGTGGGGTCTGGGGGAGGGATAGCATTAGGAGATATATCTAATGTAAATGATGAGTTAATGGGTGCAGCACACCAACATGGCACATGTATACATACGTAACAAACCTGCACATTGTGCACATGTACCCTAGAACTTAAAGTATAATAAAAATAAAATGAAATAAATAAAAAATAAACAATGACTTCAATCCTACAACTTATGGAACTGAATTCTGCCAAAATCTTGAATGAATGTGGAAGCAGATACTTCCCCCAGCCTCCAGAAGACAGCTTAGCCAGGCCAATACTTTGACTTCAGACATACAAGATCATAAGCAATGTAGCCACACCACACTGGACATCTGACCTACAGCAACTATGAGATAATAAACAGGTGGTGTTTTAAGTGGCTAAATTGGAGGTAGAGTAATACATAGCTTAATCACAGGAATACACTCTGAAAAACAGCACCCTTAAGCAAGTTTGTCCTTGTGTGAACATCATAGAGTATACTGACACAAACCTAGATGGCATAGCCTACCACACACCTAGGCTACATGGTATAGTCTATTGCTCCGAGGCTACACACCTGTACAATATGTACTGCACTGAATACTTTAGGCAACTGTAACACAACAGGAAGTCTAAATATATCTAAACATAGAAAAGATAAGCTAAAAATAAAATATGAAAGATTTAAAAAATGGTACACCTGTGTAGAACACCTGACATGAATGAGCTCATAGGACTGGAAGTTTCTCTGGGTGAGTCAGTGAGTGGTGAGTGAATGTGAAGGCCTAGGACATTACTGTGCACTACTGTAAACTTTATAAACACTGTACAATTAGTCTACATTACATTTATATTTTTTCTATTTTTAATAATATATTAACTTTAGCTTACTATAATATTTTATTGACTTTTTTAATTTTTTAAGTGTTTTGACTCTTGTAATAATACTTAGCTTAAAACACCAACACATTGTACAGCTACACAAAAATAATTTATTTCTTTACATCCTTATTCTATAAACTTTTTTCTATTTTTAATACTTTTTATTTTTACTTTTTAAATATTTTGTTAAAAACTAAGGCAAACACACACATTAGCTGAAGCCTACCCAGGGTCAGGATCATCAATATCACTGTCTTCCACCTTCACATCTTGTCCCACTGGAATGTCTTCAGGGACAGTAACATGCATGAGACTGTCATCGCCTGTGATAACAATGCCTTTTTCTAGAATACCTCTTGAAGGACCTGCCTGAGGCTGTTTTACAGTTAACTTTTTTAAAAAGACGTGTAGAAAGGATACATTCCAAAAATAACCATAAAAAGCATAATATCGTAAGTACATAAATCAGTGACAGAGACATTTATTATCATTGTCAAGCATTATGTACTGTATATAATTATACGTGCTATATTTTTATATGACTCGCAGCCCAGTAGGTTCGTTTACCCCAGCATTTATCACAAACACACCAGTAATGTGTTGCATTACAATGTCACTACAGGCATGACATCACTAGGCCATAGAATTTTCTCATCTCCATTATAATCTTACGGGACCATCCTCATTGACTGAAATGTCATGATTGGATGCAGGACTAATTTGATACAGTGGTTTGAGAAAGCTAATGCATTTTCTCACTTTACAGTTGAGGATGATTCTGAGGCTCAACGATGATTTGCTTAAGATCAAACAGTCATATACAGAAGAACTATTTTTCACTGTAGAACTTTGATTCCAAACTGATTCTTCTACCACACAATAGTTAAAAGGAATTGATAATTATGTGAGACAAATCACCTTCTTTGCCTGCATTTTGTCATACCACCTAATATGTGAAGATGACAATCATCATCACAGATAATAACATAATAAAAGCATTTTTTAATGTGTGCCATACGCCAGACATTTTATCAAGCACTTTAAATTACCCATAGTATTGAGTATCTGTAACAATAATATAAATCTGGTCCTGAAACCTTCTCCATCTCTTGATGAACACACAGACTTTTTTGTTTGTTTGTTTAGAGAAGAGAGGGTCTTCCTCTGCCGCCAAGATTGGAGTGCAGTGGCATGATCATGATTCACTGCAATCTTGAACTCCTGGGCTCAGCAATCCCTCCACCTCAGCCTCCCAAGTAGCTGGGACTACAGGCACATGCCATGCTGCCCAGGCTGGTCTTAAACTCCTTGTCTTAAGGTATCCTCTCGCCTTGGCCTCTCAAGGTGCTTGGACTATAGGTGTGACACTGCAACTGGCCAGAAACAGAATTTTTAAAAGGTGAAATTACTTAGCAAATAAGTAGTACTAAAAGACTATGTACCCAGGTTTCCAGTCTTCCAAGCTGGGTGTTTGAACTTTAGTAAAGTTATACATGAAAGTAAGTTACACAATCTGTGGCCCATAGAAAGAGTCTAAATGTTAGTTTCTGGTTTTATAAGTATTACTGGTAACAACAGATACATATTTTTGAGCTCTTACTTCATGTGTGTTTCTAGGCGTTCATGTAGATATTTCACACATATGCAGTCATTTCTCTGCACAGCCATGTGAGATTAATCTTGTGTCAATTTAACAGTTAGAGAACCAAGGTTTAAGGAGTTTAAATTACTTCTCTGGATCTATAAAGCTAGTAAATGGGAGCGCCAAATTTAAACCCAGGTCTATGTGACTGTAAAGCCCATGTTTTCAAATTTCAAAATCTTAAATTTAAAATATTAATCAGAATAAGTGGAGGAGTGCATCTTCTCTTTGGGAATCCATGAAGGTTAATGTTGATATATGGAAGTAAAAAAAAATCAGCCACTTAACCCATCCAAATCTCTCAGGCATTAGACTCTGGCTGGAAGACTGCCTTTTCATTGTATGGCATGTGTGAGCCCAGGGACAAGGTGAGGGCTCTTGGCCTTATATGGAGACTGCTGGAAGAAGTATCCTCTATGTCAGAGACAGGACGTCCTCTCTGATCTCTTCAAATAAATGATTATGCCTTGAAACTCAGGAACGTGGGAAGGAACCTTCAGGGCCAATATAGCTTTGATGTAAATCATTTCCTAGTGCTGGAGAAGTGTGCTTCCAACACTGATGCCACCTGAAAACAAATGATCATACTACATATTTAATCAGGGGCCCTCCTGAGAGCCTTCTGCTCTCACTCAAGCGCAAGATAGCCTACTTTCTTATGAATGCTCTAAAAGTTTTGTCACAGGCAACCAAAATGTGTTCTTTTTTTCTGTACAAAGTGATTATAATAAGACCAATACTATGAGATTATTTTCTAGGGGTCAACAGAAATGTACACAGACAGTGAGTTCTCACTGGCCACTGTTGATAGGTTGTTGGAAATTTTTACTTTAAATAAAATGATATCTATCAAAACCAATTTTTTTTCTCATTAACATTACAATAAAATGACATTGAAGTAAGCAATATTTTTGAGATTATAGGTTTATTTAATTAAAGTCAGTGTTTCTAAACACCCATCAACGATGTTAAGTAAAGACTTGCTGTATTTAACATGGCTTATTCAGCTGGTGCTGTGTGAATCACATGTATATTATCATATACCATCCCTTTTTCTTTGTTTCATGTTTTGTTTTTTGTGGCGGGGGGGGCAGGGTCTCACTCTGTTGCCCAGGCTGGAGTACAGTGGCATGATATCAGCTCCCTGCAACCTCTGCCTCCTGGGCTCAAGCAATCCTCCTGCCGCACCCTCCCAAGTAGTTGGGACCACAGGCTCGCACCAACATGCCCGGTTAACCATCTTTTTTCTCTTCTGCGCCCTCTGTCTCTCTCTTACTCTGCACACACAGATACATACATGAAATAAGGGATACATTCTTATTTCCATTTTATTGATGAGCTAGCTAAGACTCTAAGTAGCTAAATACATTGACCAGATTAAAAAACAAAACAGAAAAAAAGAGGCAGGTGCAGTGGCTCATGTCCATAATCCCAGCACTTTGGGAAGCTAAGGCAGGTGGATCACTTGAATTCAGGAGTTCGAGACCAGCCTGGCCAACATGATGAAACCCATCTCTACTAAAAAGATGAAAATTGGCTGGGTGTGGCGGGTGTCTGTAGTCCTAGCTACTGGGGAGGCTGAGGCAAGAGAATCGCTTGAACTCAGGAGGCGGAGGTTGCAGTGAGCCAAGACTGTGCCCCTGAACTCCAGCCGGGGTAATAGCGTGAGACTTTGTCTCTTTAGTTTGATGAATAATACGTTTAAAACTAGTCCACAACATGTTCTTTATAGGTTTTAACTTGTGATATGACTTGTTTAGCATCTGCTCTGGTTGTTGGTAGTAGCAGTGGTAGTGTTATCTTTGTCATCATCATCATCATTTTTAAATATTGTAAATGCACTTTAAGCACTTTTGGCTATATCAAGTATGAAATACACTTAACACAGCAACTGCTTATTTTGATTAATATCAGAATACAGTCATTGGTGCCTTGGTAGATGGTATTTGTACTGCACTTTGATTCACCAAGTGTTAACCTATGGGTTTAATGTTCACAAATCTATGGCTCACATAAACATATCACCATCACTTCATAGATGAGAAAACAGAGGCTGAGGGAGGTTAAGTGATAAGTCTGAGATCTCACAGACAGTGAGGGTTTGCACCAGACCCCATGTCCTGGTTTCCATGGTGCCAATCACATGCTGTTTTCACAATTCCACAAATAGTAATTAGTAAACAACTGGGAAACAAAATCACTTCATTGAATTTTTTCATTTTCTATAGTGCCTCTCTCCCTAAATTTTAACTTTCCACCATGATGCTAGTATAGGTACTTTTGCATTAGACTCTTATCATTTCTTTACAAGGATTGTCTCCTTGTTCAACACACTGTGGAAAACCTACACAATTTCTACACATCAAGATGGAATCATTGCATAAAGAGAAACCAGAACAAAACCCTACCCATCTCTCAAATTAAAAATCTTTCTCTGAGTATCTTAGAAATGCTTATGTGATGAGCCAAAAGAGTTTACCTTTCTCAGGTAATAAATCCCCTTTTCTTAGGGAAAATACTCAAAATATATGCTACTAATGGAAAGATAATAATATCTGATTCCAAGATGATACTACTCTTATTCTTAAAGGATGCTTTTATCTTTGAAATAGCATATTTTAAAAACATATCTGACATTTCTAGAGTAATCTCTCTAAAATGGCGACTTCTGGTTCTAGTCATTCAGAACAATGGCACTTTTATTCGACTAGAATATCTATATAATTCTCATGGAAAATTTCTGTTCCACTCAAGTTTTATCTCCTCAAGACCTTTCCTGAGTCATTTGTCAAATTTAGTATTCCTTCACTCTGTGTCTAAAGCAACTGTTTTATATCTGTAGCACAATATTTTGTTATTGTTATTTTACTGGAACATATCTCTCACTAGTCTTTTAGGAGCAGTGGGGTACAGCTAGCTGGGATGCAGTATTCCTCCACACACACACACACACACACACACACACACACACACAAAGCTGGAGATTCAATTGCCAGAAACATATCATTTTGCAAATCCAAGTACTCAGAGAAGTTACATTTCTCCATGATTCAGCTGACTTGTGAGGTGTAAGGAACAAGCCAACATTCTACTATTAATATTATACTAGAAAGAGAAAGAAGGTATTTTGAAGGTTTAGTTGAAGTTCCTAGAATAAAAGAGAACAGCTACTAAAGAAAGAGGAAGAGTGGCTTAGTAGTTTCTGTATTATACCCTGGCCCAAAAGACAACTACCAAGAAGTCCTTGCACACATCATAGTGCAAATTTTATAATATCTCAAATGTATGTTCAGGCAAGTTTCTTTTTATTATTTGTACTGCTTCTTTTTCACTTAAAAATCATTTCATTTTAGGATGCACAATCCTAGAGCAAAGACATTATTTAATTATCTAAAGTCATATGCCTATGTAAGCACTCAAGAATTTGTGATCTATTTGAGAGTACATATGATGTGATATGCTCATCTTTAAACTGTGCTCTACGAAACCCTCAGAAAAGCCACAGATGTGGATCAAGAGTCTTGAGGAGGAGAGGGATGGGGCTTGAGAGGGCAGCCCATCAGGATCCTCACCCCTGCACCAAACAGAGAAGCAGCACTTTTATCTGTCTTATAAATGTTTCTGTGAAATATTTTACTTGGAAAAAAAAGTCCTTAAGTTAAAAATATACTTGAAAACCATTACTGTATTGTAAAGAATACAGCTATAGAATAAATGGGCCAAGATTTTATATTGAAACTCTACCACTTATTAAGAATATATCCCTGTGAATATGTCTTATTTTTTATCTTTATTTTACTCATCTCTAAAATGGGAATACTACCACTGATTTTACAGTGTAGTAGTCCACTTTCATACTGCTATGAAGAAATACCCAAGACTGATAATTTATAAAGAAAAAGAGGCTTAATGGACTCAAAATTCCACATGTCTGGATAAGGCTTCACAATCATGGCAGAAGAGAAAAGAGGAGCAAAGACACGTCTTACATGGCAGCAGGTGAAAGAGCGTGTGCAGGGAAACTGCCCTTTATAAAAGCATCAGATCATGTGAGACTTATTCATTATCATGAGTACTTCATGGGAAAGACTCACCCCCATTACCTCCCATTGGGTCCCTCCCATAACACGTGGGGATTATGGGAGTTACAATTCAAGATGACATTTGGGTGGGGACACAGCCAAACCATATCACAGAGTGATTCAGAGAATTAAGTAAAAGGGAATCAACATTTATAGAGAATGTATTAATTACCAAGTGCTGAAGAAAACTCCTCAACAAATGCTGTATTTCTCCCTGCTCTTCCCACTCCTCCTGTGTACACTAATGATAATGTATTCACACTGCAGTGTACTGTTTATCCAGATTGGAATTTATTTACATTATCATGTGTTCTACATTACAAACACATTGGAGGTAAAGATGATACAGCATGTTTTATGAGAACTTTCACAGTTCCAAGGAAAGGACTTCATTGCTAATCTCTTTCCATTTATTATCTTATTTGAACACTTGGTTTTTAAAACGTTGTGTAACGATCACTCCATTTCTTTCTGGAATTACCATTCTCTGTACTCCACAGCATGACCCTATAGACACATCATTACTCTCCAGCGTCTTCCAATCTCTGCAACTTTTACAAGTCGTCAGCTCTACCTTTCTATTAATCCCCATGATAGTGAAACAAACAAACAAACAAACAAACAAATTTAGCTAATCCTTCAAAGGATAGAAAATTGCAGTTATATAGGATAAATCAATCTAGAGATCTAATATACATCATGAAGATTGTAGTCAATAATACTGTGTTGTATAACGGAAATTTGCTGAGACATTTTAAGTGCTCTTACTACACACACACGCACACGCACACACACATACACACACGGAGATACCTATGTGAGGTGATGGATACGTGAATTTGCTTGACTGTAGTAATAATTTCACTATATACATATATATCAAAATACCCTGTCATACACATTAAATATACACAATAAAATTAGTGAATCTTGTCTTTATTGGAAAACTGTTAAATCTCCAAACCAAATCTCTTGAAGAATAAAATTGCTGAGTGAAGAGAATAGTTACATAGATAGATAGATAGATAGTTAGATACATACATACATATATACATACATAGACAATTAATTGTTCAATTGCTTCTAACGAAATGAAGCTGAAACATTCCAAATGTAAAATAAAACTGATTTATAGACAGGAATTGGTAATGCCTGAATTAAAATATCTGTACTTAGCCATTTTAGGTTCTCAAGAAGGGCACCATTAAGAAAGTGATTTAAGAAAACAATCAAAGGTCCCATGTATTGAGAACTCTTAATGTGATAAGTCTTGGTAGTTGCTTTAGAAGTCGTAAGTTTAACTTTCACAATAAGTTTACAAAGTATATATTATCAAATTCATATAACACATGAAAACGTTGTCTTAAGAAGGTTAAATAAGTTGAGCTTAAAGGTAGTGTTGAAGAGAAATGAGAGAAGTAAGTTGATGGAGTTTCTTTTCTGTAGCCTATCAACAGAAATTTCCATTTTCTTAGGTTAGTCCATACTTCTATTACTTGTTTAAGGCAATGATCCTATCCTCAAGGCAAATGCCCTCCTATATGGAACTATCTAATATAGGGAACTAGAATTGGAGTGCTGGTTGACAGGAAAATCTTTGGTGTCAGACCCAAGAATAAATCCTGGTTACAACACTTACTAATTGTGAAACCTTGGATTATTACAAAACCTCTCTGAATTTTGGTTTGTTATGTATAAAGTGGAATTAACCATCCCTAGTTCACACAGCTATGGTGAGGTTGATTAAAAAGTGACGTTCAGATGCTGAGGATGTAGTAAGTATTCAGTAGTTAGTTGTTGATACTTGAGGATGTCCCCCACTTTCCAAACAACCAAAATTTGGAAGCTTTCTATTTTCTCATTGTGAAATTCACCTCGCCTCATTCTTCACTGTGGACACAGATACAATCATAGCCAGATACAGTATTTACTAATCTTGGTCTCCATGTGTTTGCCATATGAATCATGTCTGTTTGCTTCTGTATCACTTTGTCTCCCTAACGTGGCGTTATTTTGGATTGATAGATTCTCACTCTTTCAGGGTCTCATACTCCTGAGATTTAAAGGAAAGAGAGAGAAATACAATTCAGCTACTTTCTCATTTGATCAATCTTGAGTGAAACAATTATTTGAAAAGGTTAAGGAAAATATATATTTGATGATTAGCAATGTATTTATTATGTACCTCCTCCAAACGTCTGGAAGTATATATTCAAAACTGTAACAAAATCAATAAACAAATAATAAAAAAACTGTTTCTCAATTTTATGAGTTTTAATGCCTACAAAAATACCTTTCTTGACTTCCATTTTAATGTTATAATTTTGATTCAATATAAGTAAGTGCCACTGGAAGAATATTCCTAGATTATTTCCTGAAGTGACCATCAGACACTCTTCCTTGCATAATTTCCCAATACATAAATCCCCAGATTAAAATACTACTTACACCTTTGAATTTTGTAGATGTTTACTTCTTTTGAAACTAGCATATATTTGCCTATGTCTAACAATAAAAGCTGAGTATGGAATCTTTGTTTTTTTATATTCACCAAATCTAACAGAAAGTACAGAATTATATTTAATTTTCAATCACAAATTGTGCTAAATTAAATGTATATATTTCATGCATATAGTGTGACTTCTAGATCTTCTTTTCCATGTAACTAAAATATGCATGCCCTCTAATTTACATTTATAAATGATTACCATTAAAAAGGGAATAACAACAATAAGAAAAATCAGAAGTCCCATTCTTCAAAATCAAATAGAGATAAGCAAACTCATAAAAAATAATAGCCATTTAGCAGGAGAAAAGGCATCAAAGGTAAGGCCTTCTTTTTGATGCTGATGATATATCCTTAAAAGAGTAAATCTTATTTTCATGACATTAATCAACTCTGCACTGACCATTTTGGCAACTTCAGGTTCCTCAAAGATAGTGGTTTTGTGCTCTGACTTAATTTTCCTCACGTACTTGTTATGGATTTAGAAGTATACTAGCGTTAGAAGTGAAGAGAGAAGCAAAGAAACCCTGGAGAATTAAATAGATCATCATTTAATTCCCTTTTCCTCTCATTTCAGGTGGCACTCTTAGTTGTTGATTTTGGATGGGCTTCTCAGCCCACAGTGACACTCTGTGGTGGTTGAGCAGACAACAGCAGAGAATTTGGGGAACAGAACCTCAAACAATGCTTATCTGGTGTGTTGGGCATCTGATTTGAATCAATCAATATGCAATTGTCTTTTCAAGACTCTTATTATTAATGAGTATAACTCTTTGAATGCTGGTTCATCATCACAATCACTTTCATTAGGCATTTTACAAAAGAAGAAAACTGGCCCTGTTATTGTAAGTGTGTAAAAGATAAACATGTTTTATTAGAATGTTCCACTCTCTCTAACTTCAGAAAAAAATGCACACACACGCATTCACACTCTCCTACTTTCAATCTTGCCATCTGCTATGATAGTAATTACTCACATGTGGCTATTGAATACTTGAAAAGTGACTAGTGAGACTAAGAAAATGAATTTTTAGTTTAATTTAATTTTAATTAATTTTAATTTAACTGTAAAGATTGGTACGTGATTAATTATTAGAAATCTTGTAAGTGTATTTGGAAAAATTTTGACATGTGAACCTACTTTTTCAACTGAAAATTTTATAAAATTTTAATGCAGATAAAGTATTTGTGATGACAATTTAGCATACAAATTAAGATATAAATGTATAATGCACACTGGATTTCAAAGATTTAATAAGAAAAACTATATATCTTAATAATTTTATACTAATTTTAATATTTAAATATTTTATATATAATACATTAAAATGTTAATATTGATTCTTCCTGTTTCTTTTTGTTTTTGTTAATGTGACTACTAAAAAATTAATTTGTATATATTTCTGACATTATATTTCTATTAGGCAGGACTTTTCTAGGTGGTACATTATCTAGACCCTTCTCTAAATATACTTGATTTAAACCAAACTTTAAATTTCTTGGGTTCCCGGTTTTTCCTAAGGTTAAAAATAGGAATAAGAGAGCAAGAAACAAAGATAATGTAACAGGCAGAGTTCTATGTTTTCATGTTTTGCAGAAAGGTATCTTCACTAAATGATCATTTCTTTACATAATCTATTTAAGAGCTATTTATTAAGTGCCTGTGCTTCTTACTAGGGAATGAAAGAAAAAATGCTCATATCTACTGAATCTTATAAACTAGGGGTGCAGGCAAACACTGAAAACACAAACACACACAGGTGTGAGGATAAACTGGGATGACCACATGCAAGAAGTGGCCTGAGTTCAATGACAGAATAACAGACTCAGAGGTGGACTCATTAGGGTAAACCAAAGAAGTATTTTCTGAGGCTATGACTTTGAACCCAAGGCCTGTTATATGAGTAGAACCTGGGCAAAGAACCAAGGAGACAGAGTTCAATGCAGAAGGAGAGCACCTACAATTAACTGGAGGTGGAAAACAGCTTAATGTGGTTGAGAAATTACAGAGATGTCAGTGAGACTGTAGCTCAAGAAATAAGTATTGAAAGTGGCCAGAAAGAGTCTGGTGAAGTTCACAGGATCTGAATATTTTGATGCCTTGCAAGTCAAAGCAAAGGATTTAGATTTTACTCAAAGTATAATAAAAGCCATAGCAATATTTTGAAACACATGAAAAAATATTTTGGTTTCATAACTTGAACTGTGTGGAAAGATTGGTAAGGAGAAAGACTACAAGAAAATCCATCTATTCAGACCATCCAGAGAGAGGGTATAATAGCTGTATGGATGTGGCATGATAGTATTTTGGAATGTGGGATTGAAAGGGCAGTACAGATAGAGGAAGATTGAAACTTCCGCTATGTATGTGTATACATACTATATACCCTGCCTCATCTGAGATCATGAGCTCAGTGAAGACCAGGGTCTTCTATAATTCATCTTATACAGATAGAGCCCAGCTTAGACACGGCACAGAATAGATGATCAATAAACACTGATTTGCCCATGCGTGTGTGTGCTTGTGTAAAACAGAATAAATATTTTTTCTGTCTCTCTATTACAGAATAAATAATTCTCTTTAGAATGGCATTTGAGATGCAATAAAGTATGGTTCCAAGCTATATTTTCAACCAACATTTGTCCCACCATTTTTTAAATACCAGATCAAATGTATGCACCAATCACTTTACAGTAAGAGAAGAAGTCAGAGTAATGAGAGTTCATGTTTTGGTTTTGTACTGTAGCTATGACAAGATGTGTGTTACATCTCAGGTCCTTGCTAAATATATGTTGACTAAGCAGATGCTCCTAAGACAAGATGGTGAACTGGGACTATGCAAAGTGATTGTTATAATCCTGCTTTTCCTTAGTGTTCTCTATTTCTCCATGATGAAATTCTTACAAAAATCACTTTACATTCCTCCATGAAGGAGAAAGAAGGTTATGTACCGGATGCAAGTTAAATTCTGCTTTTGTATACTATTGAAAAGTTGGCATCCTTCCTATCCCCCTAGAAACATCAACCGAGTTTACGAATACAACTTCATCTAGCACATCTGTCTATGAGCACAGGAAGTTAGAGACCAGTTTTGATTTCATTGGTATACCCCTCTGCTTTATCTCATTGGACAGAGGGATTAGGTAAATAAAGGTCAGTTCTGAAAAGTATAGTCAAATAAATGTGAAAAAACATGCTTGTTTTGTAGATGGAATTAAGACCTATTCAGAGACAGCAATCATATATTTGTTGGAACACTGTTTAGAATTTTATTTTCAATATTACATACCTGTGAGATAAGTTTTCTTTCTCAGTATAAACAATGAATTGGATGGACAGTCAATAAAATATTGAATCAAAACAAGTTTCTGAAAGTTAATTTGACAAAACAGATAGTGTGTAAGAATTGGAAGTCGAATGACCTACTTGTGAATAATCAATTAGCATTTATAGTTAAATAGTAACAAATATATATACACATTTTTTTCCTATGACACTTTCAAGTAAATATTATCCCCTAAGAGCATTGTGCTGCTTGGAATGCATTTTTTTAAGTCATCTTAAAATCAATTTGCAATTCAACTTTTCAACTTCTTGCAAAATTGCAATGCATCAATCCAGAACAAACAACTCATCAGAACCCAGAAATACAGTGTGATCCCAATAATGAAAAATTATTAGCCACAGCCAATAATTAAGACAGGAATGCCAATGGCATTCAAAATCTTTCTTAACATATGGGTAATTATTGAAGAACGATGACAGTAATGCATCAGCAAGCAAAGATGATCTCTATTTTAAAAAACAAGTTGTTTCTTACAGGAGGTAGATTTTGCTGACTGATACAATACAAATGTAACAACCCGGAGTCCTAACATGCTAGATCACATAATGGTTAAGAGACATACTGACCCAGAACACAGCTAAGGTAGAATGTGTCTGTATAAGCAAGAATATCAAAATGTCAGTCTATTTGGAAGTGGATTGTGTAGAAGACAGAGAACTTCATTCACTGAGATCCTGGGTACTTGAGTCCATCCTTTGGCTAAGGGGCAAAATCTCTCCATTGCCAACGTGCTATCCTTATGCTCAATGCCCTTCATTCTCTCTTGATGTTGCAGCCACTGCAGACACCCTATACTCTGCTTGCCAACATAATTTTCATCCTAGAACCACCTTGATTTTCAAGACCTCAGTGAGAACTACTTTGCTGACTCCAACTTTAACACTCATTAGTCCCTGATACCTTCTCCTTCCCTCTTAATTTTAAGAGCACTTACAGTCTAAATTATGTATTTTAGCAACTATTGCCATAAAACACTTTGTGTTTAATGTTACATTATGAAGGTCCATTTCAACTACTTAAATATATCTGACTTTTTTTTTTTTAAGTCAGGGTAAATGTTATCATCACCTCACCCTATGTACTAATTCCCAATTTGATAAAACATGAGTATGAATCCCAGCAGCTCTATGACCTAGGACAAATAACTTACCTATTCTCAAAATGTTTGTTTCCTTATATTTAAAATGAGATAGCAATGCCTACCTTGTGAGTCTTCATGAGTTTTGAGGGCCTAGGACACTAAGTGCATTTAACGCAGTTCTGTTTTTGAATAGATATGTCTCTTTTGTTCTTTTTTATTACCTAGAACTGTGCTGAAGCTATTGTAGAAACTCAATAATGAGCTGATTTTACAGTTTATCTTCCTAATCCTTGCTATGACATTCTTCTTTTTCTATTTTCTTTCAGCTTCAGGGCTAATGAAGGTGTACTTCCGAACTGGTATTAAAAGGGTGAAAGAGATTTATGTGAAACAACTGAAACATTTCAGTGTCAAAATACTCCCAAATACAGAACAACAGAGTATATCTATGTGCTCACTCTTGCAAGAAAGGAAGAAGGAGGATCTGGGGGAAATGGAACTGATAATGCTTCCTAACTGGATCCAATAAATTTTCCCAACCTCTCCAGAATATGAAAAAAAAAAAAAGTTGCTTTTCCATTTTGGTAATTTTTCACAGTTATGAAAGAATTGGTGAGTGCATTTTAGGAGATGCAATGACACTATACAACAGAAGAAAAATAAAAGATAATAAGTATTTTTTCCCATGTTTTCATTGCCATTATCAAACACTGAAAGCCTCCTGCATGGATTACATAAAACTGCAATTAACCTACATATCCCTCAGTCTCTTTTGGACATTATATTTCTTGCGGAATGCTGGAAAATAGACTACCTTGTTTGCTGTCATATCCCAAACACTGAGCGCACTTTCTGATGCATAGAAGACGTCCAGGACACGTTTGTTGGGTGGTGGAGTTCCTTTATCTGCTAAAAGGCATGGCAGCTAATCTTGCTCATGCTAAAGTTTTCTACTTCATCTCTTTTGCCATGTATAAGAGACAATAAAATGCAACAAAAAAGGCAACGTGGTTAGGTGGGGATGAGTTAAAATGAAACTTGGCGCTTATTAGCTGAGTATCCTTGAGCAATTTACTAACCAAAATAAACACTGTGGCTATGAAATAACTTATGTGTCCCACCCCACCAAATTAATACATTTAAGCCCTAACTTCCAATGAGATAGTATTTGGAGGTGGACGGGGCCTTTTGGAGTTAATTAGGTTTAGATAAAGTCATGAGGTGCTCATAATGGAATTAATGCCCTCAGAGGAAATACCAGAAATCTTCCTTCCTCCCTCCTTCCCTCTCTCCCTCTCTCTCTCTCTCTAAGAAGGCAACCATTAGTCATCTGCAAGGTAGAAAGAGAGTTCTTACCAGAGAATTGAATTGGCTGGCATCTTAATCTTGGGGCTTCCCAGCCTTCAGAACTGTGAGAAATAAATTCCCACTGTTTAAGTCACCGACAGTCGATGTCTTTTTGTTATGGCAGCCTAAGCTGACTAATGCAATTATCCTCTTCATTATTAGCATTAGACATATCAATGATTTCCTCTTTTGCAGAATTAGGTAGTCACTTATCTTATATATACTCATTTTTAAAATCACTAATACAATTACGTTATTAACTAAAGTTCATGTTTAACTGTCTCTTAGGTGTTTAGTTGTCTGCCCCACAGACAACACAAATCCAATACTTACAAAATCGAGCATGCTGTTCCACTACTCACAGTTTATCCCAATGAAAGGTACCAACACCAATACAATGTTTCAGCTAGGAACTTGAGAGTCTGTATTAGTCCTTCCTTGCACTGCTTTAAAGAAATACTTCTGACTGGGTAATTTATAATTTAAAAAAGGAGAGATTTAATTATCTTATAGTTCTGCAGGCTATACAGAAAGCATGGCAACATCTGCTTCTGGAGAGGCCTCAGGGAGCTTTTACTCATGGTGGAAGGCAAAATGGAAGCAGGCACCTTACATGGCAGGAGAAAGACCAGGAGCGGGGAGGTGCCAAACACTTTTAAAAGACCACATCTCATGAGAACTTACTATAGCGATGACAGTGCTAAGGGGGAGGCGGGACGGGGTTAAACCACGAGAAACTGCCCCTATGATCCAATCACCTTCCACCAGTTCCCACCTCCAGCATTGGGGATTATATTTCCACATGAGATTTGGGTGGGGACATACATCCAAAACATACCAGAGTCATACTAAATTCATTAATCTGAATGGTGCTAATTATTTCTGCTTCTATTTAGTAGTTAACCCAAACTGTGCTTCCATTTTGATTTCTATTGCTCCTAAATTTGTTGTGATTGTCATCATTTTTTTCCTGGATTTCTCATGGTCTACAAACCATCCTTCTCCAAGTTACAGCTAAAATGATCTTTTTAAAATGCTTTCTAGGTGTGAATATTACTGTGCTTAAATTTTTGTTATTGTTAATGTAATAATAATAATAATAGTAATAGGCAGGTATTGAGTACTGATAATGTGCCAGACACTTTGCAAAGGGTAGAAAGGGCACAAAACAATGAGAAGAAGAGGTACTAAGCCACTAAAGAACTAATAAACATTACTTGATGCAGAAACTATAAAACACTTGGCTATGACCCTGTAATAATGGTATTTGAGAGAATGCTAAGAACTGAACATGGAGAGGTGGCTGGGATTAGATCATGAAGAGTTTTAAATGCAAAGGCATCTATGAGTGTATTTGCTATTACATTTCATTTTTTATATTTACTGGATGTTACAGACTTGAGTACCATTTTTTACTATCAAAGAATCCTGTATCCCTGTGAAACTCTCCACACAGCAGTGCCTAATGAGAAGGCAAATTCATAAGAGAAAAAGGAAAAATAAATAAATTTCAGAAGCAGAGAGATTTAATGATTACCTATTCCTTCAATCATATTGATTTTAACATCAATCACTCTATAACAATCATTATTACTGTACTAAACAATTCAGTCACATTTTCATCCAAACTGGGCCCATAAAATACTAGTCATATCAAGAGTAATAGGGGACATAGTAATAAATTTAATAATCAGTAAGATACTTGTTACTATTAGGGTAGAAGGCTCAGAATAAGAAAAAGAGTATACAGATCCCTTCCAAGCAATGAACAAGAAAGACCCAGAACACAGAAATCTCTTGATAAAATTGGTAGCACTAAAAACAGTAAAATATTTATTTTCTGCTTGATCAATAAAACAAGAATCAATATTCTTGGTAACCCTAAATACATTTACTGATTTGCTTCTTATATATAATAAAAATTCATCTCCTTTTTTTCCCTTCCTTCCTTCCCTCCTTCATTTCTCTCTCTTTCTTTTCT
>NW_012114921.1:1877627-1879966 GCF_000951035.1 Colobus angolensis palliatus | reverse complement strand
TTTCTTTCTTTCTTTCTTTCTTTCTTTCTTTCTTTCTTTCTTTCTTTCTTTCTTTTTTCTTTCTTTCCTTCCTTCCTTCCTTCTTTCCTTCCTTACATCCTTCCTTTCTTTCTTTCCTCTTTCCTTTCCTTTCCTTTTCTTTTCCTTTCCTTCCTTCCTTCTCTCTCTCTCTTTCTTCGTCATTAGAACCCAATTCCAAATCACTACCACATTAAATCTGTTTTATGAAGCCAGAGTGTTCTTTTCACAGCTTTGTAATGTTCAAGCAGCTTTCTACTGCTGTAAGATAAGAACCAAATTCCCAACAGGACCTCCAGGCCCTCTCAGCTCTGGCCTTTACCCTCTTGCAGCCCCACTGCCTCTGAACCTGAGTGCCTGGTTTTCCCAGCCCACCCTCTCCCCACCCCATTTCCCTGCACCTTCTTGCTCCTGCCCTCAGATCCTTGCAAGGATTGATCCCCCAGTGGAGATGACCCTAGTGTTCTCCTAATCTATTTCCACGTGTCTCTCAGTCTCAATATCAATTTCCAAGAAGCTCAATAAAAGCAATTATTACTTCTACATCACCAATACCTTTATCTAATATTTTTCTTCAGCTATTGTGAAACATTTTAATACATTTTTTCTTGAAGTATAAAACAAACAGAAGAAAGGGTGCATAAGAAAATTGTAGAGCTTGAAAATTTTTTTACGAAGTGATACTATCATGCTTTATTTGATTTTCAACGCAATTAACTGTGATTTTTATTAAACACTTGCTCTGTGATTAGTGTTTAGGGCACTGTGAAGGGCACAAGCAAATCCTTAAAAAATTGCTTCTTGCCTTCACAGAGGTCACCCTTTGATGATATCTACACTGTTATTGGAAGCAGGATGGCTAGAAATGACTCACTCATCCATTTATTCATCTAGTATTTATTAAATAATTACTGTGTGCAGAGGATTGCTCAAAAGACACAGATTCTGTTCCTGCCCTCATTGAGCTCAACTAAGTGACTAATGTGTGAAATATATGACAGGAAGATTGTGTTTGTTATGAAAGTTCATGCAAACAAATAGTAAGCCTAATTTAGCAGAATGGGGCTAAGGTTTCTTAAGTTTTCTAAAGAAAGGGAAAGATTTTAAAGAAAATAACAGTGAAACTAAGACCTGAAAGTTCAAGGAGAGTTAGCCAAGAAGGAGAGATAAAGGATAAAATCTCTTTCAGGCAGAAACCAAAGCATCTGAAAAGGCACAGAGGAAAGAAAGAGCTAGGTGCATTTGCTGGTTGCATTTGAGGGGCTGAGCATATCTGAGTCTTGCTGGAGTATTAATACTCATGAGTTGGAGAAAGTGCCTGTCTGGTGCCTAAATTAGAAAGAGGGAGCCAACAAAGCCTGCTCTTACAAACATGTTTATATCTACAGTCCAATACTACCTGTCTCTCAGGACTTTTTTTTCGAAATCAATTTATAAAATTCATATGAAAATTGAAGCGTAGATATTCTGAAAACTAAACTGCAAAACTCAAGCACAAGTACTGTAAAGGCTGCTTGGACTAGCCTTTGGGGACGATATGCAATTATCTAAAGTGAGAGGTGAAATGGGAAGATATTGACAAAGCAGGACTTACTGAATCCAGGAGGACCAGGCAGACTGTGATTATGACATCAATAAAGCTTGTGCCCAGGGCAGGATTCAATATGTACAGAAACAGTCTTAATATAGAGGAGTTTCTTTCAATTATGGGCCAAACAGAAAATTTCTAATAAAATGATATATTATCATCTATTCACCCTGCTTTACACACCAGCTTCATGCTCCAGGTTTGCTCTATTATCTTAACAGTGATGGTCAGAAAGGACAGGAAGCTGCTGTCATACTTATAAGGATAGAATAGATATTGCAACCAGTTGCTCTAACCACTCTGATACTTCCTACTTAATCATGTAGGAAATAGTCCTTGCTGTGGATCTGGTGCAGGCACCAGAGGTATGAAGTTGACTGAGAGATATAGAAAGTCTTTTCTAATGGATCTTGCCTTAAAGAGATAGATAGACAATAGGTAAGTGAACAGGTGAATCAGGTGACTTCAAGTAGTAATATATGAAGGAGTGAAAATAAGAGAATTGCAACAGACAGGAGTTAGGGAATGCTCTCTGGATAAAAATATTTGACCTGAAACTTGACAAAAAAGAAGGAAATGGAACAGGACAAGAACTGGATAGCAGAGGAAACATTATGGCGTAAACCTGGGAGGTGGAGCTTGCAGTGAGCTGATATTCGGCCACTGCATTCCAGCCTAGGTGACAGAGCGAGACTCCATCTCAAAAAAGAAGGAGGAGGAGGAGGAGGAGGAG
>NW_012114921.1:1843291-1877502 GCF_000951035.1 Colobus angolensis palliatus | reverse complement strand
CAATCACAAAAAGGTGGCCCATGTCAAGGGAGCATAGAGAGGAAGAGAAAGGAATGCAGAAAACACATTCACAGAAGCAAGCAGGTGCAGGATGATTCAGGTTTTGTGTCTAGGTTAACAAGTTTGAATTTCTTTCTAAGACAGTGACTTGATTTATATTTGTAAGAAGATTATTCTAGCAGTGTTATAGATACCTTTTTGTAGAGAAAGGTAAGTATAGAAGTGTGGAGACTGGTTGGGAGGCTATTGCAGTAATCTAGACTAGATATGCTCAAATAGGTTGAAATAGGTTGGTAGCAGTGGAGACAGAGAGAAGTGGTCAAACTCAAAATATATTTTAGAGGTAGAGTTGAGAGGACATTGTGATGGATTGAATGTGGGGTATAAGGGAAAGAGAGGCATCAAGGAAGATTCTTCATTTATTAGCTTCTGCAAATTGTAGGTGATGGTGTTAACTTCTTGAGAAAAAAGACCTACTTTCTGACAGCTGTAAAAGCAATTACTAAGTGATGTTGAGCCTGCTGTAGCATTATATTCTCCAATTAATTGTGGGGAAAATTGCTTATCATTCGAAAGGAAAAATAAATAAAGAGCAATGTGGGATAGTATAAGGAAAGATGAGTATTGTGAATGAAACTATTCAAGTCTCTCAATGAACTTAGCTGGTACCTACTGTCCCCAGCAGCCACCAGAGGCTTCACCAGTGGATCCACCAACATAGCTCGCTTCTGGGCTGGGGCAATTGGCTTCAAAGTCGGGGCCAGTTTTCTGGTGGAGCTTTTGTGACACAACCACAATGTGAAAGTTTAAGAGTTTTTAGTAATTACAGATCTTAGAGGGTACACTGCACCATAAAAGCCACACACATGAGGGTCAGGGAGAGAAGGCAGAGAGATAGATAGATAGAGATAGAGATAGAGATAGAGATAGAGATAGAGATAGAGATAGAGATAGAGATAGAGAGATAGAGATAGAGACAGAGATAGAAAGAGAGAGAGAGAGAGAGAGAGAAGGGGAGAGAGAGATTAGGGAACCATGGGCCAATGGCTTTATTGGGTCCAAGACATTATCCAAACAGGTTTCTTGCAGGTAATTAATTGGTAAGTTTAAAGCAAGTAGGCATTAGTTCCTCAACATCATCTGTGACAGGGGAAGTCATTTTTAGTTTATAGGTTAATGTCTGCATGATCCTTTTAAAGGAAGTGGTAAGAAAGCTGGGCACCCAGCCTGCTAGGCAGGAGAGATGTCTCTAAGTTTTACCTCCAGCCACTGACTGTAGCCACTTGGGTGGGGTATAGTATTAGAAACTGGGTCAAGGGTGACAGAGCCCTGCTTCTGCTATAAGAAAGCTAAGCTTATATTTAAAAATGGATACTGTAAGAACATAAAATTATAAGCACTCACTACTATGGGAAATGCGTTCCACCTCATAGGCTGATCCCATCTTCCTGGAACTGGCTGGCTGGATCACTGTGGCAAGAAAGATTGTGGAGCCCTATATGACATATCAGGAAATAATGTAGAGACTTTGCTAAACCAACAATAAAAATAAGGAGGGAAAGGTTGGCATAGCTTTCAGGTATATATGAAAGTAAAGTGCACATGCCTATTGACTAAAACACCAAAAGCAATGGCAAAAAAAGCCAAAATAGACAAATAGGATCTAATTAAACTAAAGAGCTTCTGCACAGCAAAAGAAACTATCATTAGAGGGAACAGACATCCTACAGAATGGGAGAAAATCTTTGCAATCTACCCATCTGATGAAGGGCTAATATCCAGAATCTACAAAGAAGTTAAACAAATTTACAAGAAAAAACAAACAACCCCATCAAAAAGTGGGCAAAGGATATGAACAGACACTTCTCAAAAGAAGACATTTATGCAGCCAACAAACATATGAAAAAATACTCATCATCACTGGTCATCAGAGAAATGCAAATCAAAACCACAATGAGACACCATCTCATGCCAGTTAGAATGGCAATCATTAAAAAGTCAGGAAACAACAGATGCTGGAGAGGAGGTGGAGAATTAGGAAAACTTTTACGCTATTGGTGGGAGTGTAAATTAGTTCAACCATTGTGGAAGACAGTGTGATGATTCCTCAAGGATCTAGAACTAGAAATACCATATGACCCAGTGATCTCATTACTGGGTATATACCCAAAGGATTATAAATCATGCTGCCATAAAGACACATGCACATGCATGTTTATTGCAGCGCTATTCACAATAGCAAAGACTTGGAACCAACCTAAATCTCCATCAATGATAGACTAGATTAAGAAAATGTGGCACATATACACCGTGTAATACTATGCTACCATAAAAAAGGATGAATTCATGTACTTTGCAGGGACATGGATGAAGCTGGAAACCATCATTCTACACAAACTATCACAAGGACCAAAAGCCAAACACCACATGTTCTCACTCATAGGTGGGAGTTGAACAACGAGAACACATGGACACAGGGCAGGGAACATCACACACTGGGGGAGGGATAGCATTAGGAGAAATACCTAATGTAAATGAGGAGTTGATGGGTGCAGCACACCAACATGGTATATGCATACCTATGTAACAAACCTGCATGTTGTGCACGTGTACCCTAGAACTTAAAGTATAATAATAAAAAAAGAAAGTAAAACGAAAAGAAATATCATTGCATTTAGAGTCCACTAGGATATGGCTTAAAATTCTTTGGGTAAGTTCTTTCATTTCCATGATCTTCTGTTTTCTCATATACAAAATGGAGATATAAATCTAAATGTAACATATGTGAAGGGAAGATTGAATGTTCTAAAATATCTCAAGTGCCTGACATTGAAAAGACAATAAGTACTAACACTCTTAATAAGAGAGAATTATCTATCTATCTATCCATCTATATGTACACACACACACACAGAAATATATACATTTATACACAAACACATAATTCTCTGATGGATCAAACATTTTGAGTCACCCCTAACATGTTAAAGAAAATGTGTACACCATATTTTCTCTGTCACTTCCAGATCTCTAATATCATTTCACGGGAAGAGGACTCATAGTAAGGTTAAGTCCCAGTTATAGAATTTTAACTTCATTGTGTGAAAAACTCTATTCTTCCCAAGTGGCTTCAAGCTTTTAAATAAATTAAAATAATTCAATGAGAATGACTATGATGATGAAAATTACCTTCAAAATAAATAGAAAGAGATAGGCATCTGGAAGAAGAGTCTTAGTGCCCTGAGGAGCTGACTTAGAATAGCCAGTATCTACACATCTGTTTTCTCAGTGTAATACACTTTTCTTTTCTTTCTTTTTATTTACTTTTTTTCCCTTTTAGGTTGAAAGTAACAGAGTGGATGTAGAATTAAAGGACTCATGCAACTAAGAGAACTCATTACAGGGTAAACAAATGCTTTCATAATGAGCTTAAATCCGGTCTGCACCCCTTAAAGTCAGGTCATACCTCTAATCTGCTCAAAAATCTAACTTTAAGGGGCCCAAACCCGACTTAAGGTCAATATGGAAGCATTTGTTGACTCCCTTCAGAAACTTCCTGCCACAGTCACAGAAAATACTGATGTCCTTATTATGTCCCCAAGGTCCTCGCTACCCTTTCCCCCTCCTCCCCCTACCTCATCTCCTGCTGCTTTCTTGCGCTTCCATGCTGTGCTGTGCTTGTTGATTTCCCTCTACACACGGAGCATACCCTCATGCACATGCCTATTGACTAAAACACCAGCAGGCCCTTTTCAGCTACTAGGCCATCTGCCTGAAATGGTCTTCCTCTAGATATTCTCAAGGCACAACCCTCACTTCCTTCAGTTATTGACTTAAAAGGCCCTTTCATTTAAAATGAATTTAAAAGCTACTCATTTAAAATGTCAACACCTCCATGATTTGTTACATCATTTTTTCTTGATGACAAATGTTCATTTTTATCAAACATAATGTACAGTACTTATGTGTATTATTTATGTTCTATTTACTTCTTTAGAATGGAAGCTCCACCACATAACTTTTTAAAATGTTTTGTTCGCTGCTGTATCCCTAGTAATATAGTTCGGATTTGTGTCCCCTGTGTTGGACACAAATCTCATGTAGAATTTTAATCCCCAGTATTGGAGAAGGAACCTGTTGGGAGGTGATTAGATTATGGGGCAGATTTCACCTTTGCTAGTCTCATGATAGCGAGGTCTCACGAGATCTGGGTGTTTAAAAGTATACAGTACTTCTCCCTTCTCTCTCTTGCTCCTGCTCTATCCGTGTAAGGAAAGCAGGCTTCCCCTTCACCTTCTGCCATGATTGTAAGTTCCCTCAGGCCTCCCTGCTATGCTTCCTGTACAGCCTACAGAACTGTAAGCCAATTAATTTTTTTTTTTTTTTTTTTGAGACGGAATTTTGCTCTTTCTGCCCAGGCTGGAGTGCAATGGCGCGATATCAGCTCACCGCAACCTCTGCCTCCCGGATTCAAGCAATTCTCTTACCTCAGTCTCCTAAGTAGCTGGGATTACAAGTATGCGCCACCACACCTGGCTAATTTTTTGTATTTTTAGTAGCGATAGGGTTTCACTATGTTGGTCAGCTGGTCTCGAACTCCAGATCTCAGGTGATCCACCCGCCTCAGCCTCCCAAAATGCAAGGATTAGAGGTGTGAGCCACCGCACCGAGTTAAACTGTTTTTCTTTATAAATTGCCTAGTCTCAGGTAGTTCTTTATAGCAATGCAAGAACGGATTAATACAACCAGCATATAGAGTAGTGTCTGGCAGTTAGTAGGTACTCAGTAAATATTTGTTGAATGACTAAAACACTACAAGCCTTGTGCATGGGTTCTCTGCATTTAACACATTCAGTCACCATGGCTAAAATGTGATATCCTCTTTATGATGCAGCCTCTTAAGGAGCAGGATTTTCAGACTGACTGACTTTCCTGGTTGCCTTGGTATATGATTTTTATACATTTAATCCTATTTTTTGAAAAGTGTTCCAATATGATTTATTTTTTACCTTGTTTAATAACATCTGATAATTATAGTTGGATCCTTGATTAATAAATATTTGGGAGAACTGTTCTGACATCCAGAAAAAGAATCATGTACTTACTATGGCAACTTTGTACTGACCTCTGACTAAGAAATGGATACATAAATGGAACTACTGGTTAGGATCTGCATTCCATGGTCATGCTGACATTTAACTATAAATTACAGGGAGGAAGGGAGGCACGATATTTGTTAATTTAGATGAAAAATGTTGAATACTTCTGTGCCAACTGCTCTGGACTGTCCCTTAATATGATATGTCTTAATTTATTTAAAACCTCAGAAGAGATTTTAAAGAGCTTAACAGGAAAGAATATAACATGAGTTCCCTCTTATCATAAAGTTACAATTCATGCTGCTATTTTTTTGACACAACATACTACCATTATGAGAAAAATTGCTGTTGAAAATGTGATAAACACAAACATGATTTTACATAGGTTAAATTATGTAAATTGTGAAAGATAATGTTCCTATAACAGTTTGATATTTGATAAGTATGGACATTGAAAATAACGACATGCTATGAGCACTAATCTCATAGGAAGAAGCACTACTAACATGTAGGGTAGTGCATCCCCTTCTAGCCACTGTCATCCCATGGCACCACACACCAAAAATATGCCCACTACACAAAAGAAAGAGCTAAGAATCAAAGAGGTCAGAAGATTTGCCAGTGGTCACAGAGTTAGCAAGTACAAATGTTGAAAGTAGAATTAAAGCTCCTGGTCTCAAAGCTTCCATTCCTTCCACTCTGCCCCAGCAACTTCTATTACTGTCACATGTATTTCTACCCCATGCAAACTTAATTATGTGCTTCAGCACCACCACAGTGCAAGAAAAATTGAAACCAGTGAATTCTGATTGTATGTTCAGCACTTGGCATATCATAGCCAATCAAATGCATATTTGTTTTCCTTATCCACTGGATGCATAAGATTCCAACCAAAGATTTCATAATTTTCAGCACACAGAGAGCCTCTGTCCAGTTTGAACAGACTGTGCCTAATCGGCATAGTACAAATTGAAGGCTGTCTAAGCCATCTTTCACACTAAAGTGCGGATTAAATAATCCTCACCCTAGCCTTACAGACCCAAACCAATATGACAAATTGCCACTCTTATTTTAAAAAATTAAGGGGCAGTGGATAGGCATTTTTGATATAAGCACAAAGAGAGAAGAAAGAAAAATTGCCTAAGTTCAGGCTGCAATTATTCTCCAAGTGCATATGAAACACAGAATAGAGGATGAGAAAATGATGAGCTTCATATACAGAGCAGAAAAGTACTTTGAAGCGATGTGTATTCTTTCGCCTCTCTGAACTACATTCAAATAAGAAAAACCACAGTTCCATAAGCTTGAAAAATATTAAATCAAATAAATTTCATGCACTGATCTTTTTTTTTTTTTTTCTTTTTGCTTTGCTTCTTTATCACTGATACAGGACAAGATAGATAATTCTAGACTGGGTGTCAGAATACTTGGGTACTAGTTTTGGTTTGTCAGTCAATAATTATTTTGAACTTGGGTAAGTCTTTTCACCTCTTGCCACCCCCTTTACTGAATAGTTTGATATAAAAAATAGAATAGGGGTAGAATGCAAATGGTACAATGTTTTTTTTAAGTACAACATAGGGGTTCACTGAATCTACCTGAAGAAAGTTTGTTAATTAAGAGTGCATGCTCTGGAATCAGAGTGTATGGATATGAATACTCCCTGTTATTCACTGTTTGCAAGAGCTTGAGAATTGTTAGTTAAACCCTTATGGCTTCCATTTCTCATTTGTAAAAGGACAATAATAATAATAACTTGTACCTTGAAGTAATTTTTGTAAATGAGTTAACTCATGTAGAGTACCTAAATTAAAGTAAGGTGTTCAATACATGTTTTCTTTTTCACAGTATTATATTTTATTAATATTGTTGTGGTCATTACTGAAATTACAATAGTTTGTAGTTCTTTTCTGGGTTCTGCTACTTGCTAGCTATGTAACTTGGGGCCCGCTGATGAGCCTGAACTCCTTATTTTGGTTTCTTCACTGTGAGAAATAGTTAATGGCAAGTGTGCCAGGTTACTGGGTGAATCAGCCATCCTACAGGTTGAGTTTATAGTATATAATGTATATTAAATAACTGGAGGTTGATGTGATCCCTTTTGCTCCCACCTCCTATGATTCCAATTTTCTCAAGTAATGACCCCAGTGCGTAGGGCTTATTTCAATTGACCATCAATTCCAGAGCTTCTAGATAGCACTACCCCTTATTAAGCTTTGACTCCACTGACCAAAACTATACAACAAAAGCAGTACAATTAAAGGGACACACTGTACCCTCCCTTCCTTCCACATGTGTCACTGACACTGCCATAACAAAGGGAAGGAGCTCCCGAGAAGTCAGCCTCATGCAAGAAAGAGGAGGATGTCATTTAGGAAAGGTGAAGTTGGATACAGGTACCAAGGAAGTTGCTGCAGAGAGCCCTGAAGATCAGGATAGTAATATGGTTGGCAATGCACTCCAGAGCCCCCTCTCCCTGGAAACCTCATTCTATCCCTATTCTATTTTTTTATCAAAAGATTCAGTAAAGGGTGGTAGTTAAGATAAAGATGTTCATATATTTTCAGATGAAACTTGTCTGCTCCACTTCAACTTTTTAAAATTAGTCCACTAGGGTTGAAGAAGCAGATGCTGATTCCAGGCCAAAAATCTAAAACCCACCTTTGAAACTGTTCCAAAAACCTATGTATGTCTGAATCTAAAGCTTGTGTTCTTAACTACTGCGTTCTCACTTTCTTCTGCAAGTTCTAACATCAAGGATTCCCCGTTCCGTCTGTGACAGCATGCATCTGCTTGAAGCTGTCTGAGGAACGGAAGTCCCCTCTGACAGCCAGAACTCCAGCATATTTTCCCCTTAGAGTTCTCAGTCCTCTTACCGAAGATGGAGACTTGAAGAAGACTTTTAAGCCTTTACAACTCTGTTTCTCAGGCTAACTTGCAATTAAAGAATCACACAGTCTACATAAGGTTATTCTATACGCGTTGAATGTTACACTTTCCGAAACTGATCTCTTGTTGACTAGCTCATTTAGTTTTCTAAAAACAATAATTTAGCAACTAGTGAAAAAACTAGGTCCAGAAATTATCATTTCTTTAATTTAAGCTTAATTAATAATAGTTATGATACTTTCCAGGAAACATGCAGACATCCAAATATTTTCTTGTCAATGCAACCATAAAATATGGAAGTATTTTAAATGTCCACTTTACACATATGTATATAGACAGTATTGTTTGCTTCTGTGCCTATCTCTCATATCATCTAGATTCATTGTCTTACCTCTCCTTAAATTTAATTTTTGTTACATCTACCCTAAAACTTTATGCCAGTAATTATACATTTTTATATTCTCCTAAATAAGCCATGGTATTTCATCCGTCAGTACCTCTGGACAGACTCTTTCTTCTTTCTAAAATGCACATTTTTATGACCCAGAAATAGTCTCTCTCTCTTTCTCTCTCATTCACTCACTCCCCTTCCCCCAACTTGTGTGAATAATTTTCTCTCTCTCCTCAAAGAAATTTGACCATCACATTCATTTTCTGTTTTGACTGTACCATGTGCTTATCTCTGTTGAAACAGTTATTACCATATTTTGTAGCTATTTACTTTAAGGTCTGCTTCTAACTGAAAGTTCTCTGAAGTTCATTTTCCCTATACAGTTGTTTTTTGTCTACATTTCTTTGGAGTTTTTCCTAATGTCTATCCCATAGCAGGTCCTTAATAATTATTGACTGAGAGAATGAATGATCATGCACTATAAGGTTGGATGTAGAAGACGACTGTTTTTCTAACAGAAGAATATTGAGAAATGAAAAACTGTATAGGCCCAATCCCATAATATTTCATATGATAGTTTTATGAATAGCTAATATCAATCTTAACAAACTTATTCCTATGCTGATGTGTGAATGAGCTGACTATTAAGTGTGGTATTTAAATAATCACATGTTTGCATTCATATTTACCTGGATCAACTTTTATCAAGTTCTCTGCCCAAATTGAACGAATTATAGTATATTATTTTCCTTAAGGGATTAGATACATTTTAACTGAGACATAAATCCAGATTCAACAATTTGCTTGAAGAAGCCAGTTGGATAGAGTTGCATTGCTGGTGAGATTTGGATAATGATTCGTGGCATTTATGCCATGATGAATTTTACTCTCTGGATAGTCTCTGGTGCTCCACTTACATCTAGTTATTGAAAAATTAATAAAAGTTAAAACCTAGGATAAGCCATCATGTGTTAAAAAGGCCTAAAACCTTGGCCTGACATTTTAGAACACCTGTGTTTTCAGGGAGCAGCTTGGTAGCAGAGCCATGTGCTGGCTTATGCTTGTATTGGGTAACATGAGGTCCAATTTATATTCTCTTTAAATTGGCAATTTTGGCCCCATCTTCCTGAGTTTTCCCTTCTGACTATACAGAACAATATTGCTATTCTAAATAATTCAGCTCTACCAGCTTGAGTGAATGGTGCCTTAACTACTGTTTCTACTTCCTCCAACCCACCCCACACCTCAACTCATTTTTCTAGAATGATGTCAGAGTGATCTTTTCTAAATACAAATCAATCATGTCACACCTTGTATAAAAACCTGGTGTGACATCCCATTTCTCTTAGAATCAAGAAAAATATTATAACTTTTCCTTCAAGGTCTCTGTGGTAAGCCCTGTACCAAATTCTCCAGCCTCATCTCCTTCTATTCTCTCCTGTTACTCCTTTGCTACAGTCACATTAATTTCTTTCTGCCACTCATACTTGTTAAGCTCCCTCCAGAGAGCCTTTGAATATAAATTTCCTTTTGCCTGGAATGCTAGTCTCTCGTTTCTTTCCTGACTAAAAAAATCTTCTATAAGTTTTCATCTACTACATACAACTCTTGGTAATGTTTATCACATTTGCAATTCAGCATATGTTTGTGGAATTATTTGATTAATCATACCCTCTTCAACTTGTTTATAAACCTTTAAGACCAGGGAACGTATATCTTATACTCACTATAGAATATGCCACATCTAGCACGTAGTCAAAAATATTTAATAAAAAGATATATCAAAATGAAAATAATGTCCATCTTCCATCATTGAGGTGATGGTGTCATTTCAGTAATAAGTTAGGAAAAAAACAACATAGAGCACCAAGCCTAAACTTCATGACACTGAAAAGTGTTGATTTTGGCACTTTCTGCAAATGTTATCCTTGGTCAGGCCAAACAATAATAATAACAAAATAAATAAAATTAACAGCAACAATAAAACAACAGCATCAAAAGCAACCGTGAGTTAGCAGTGGTAATAATGATGATGGCTACAGTGTGAGGTCCACTAGGTTCTAGAGTTGACTTCATAGAACATTCCAAATCCATGCCACAAACTTCCAAGCTTAGTTGGTATTTTGCTTAATAGAAGGAAAATTGAGTCTTCGGAAGGTTACTCAGTTACTGACTTACTGTTAGAACCTATACCTATTTTACTATGAAATCTCACTTTATTCTACTACTCTTCAACATTTCATCCATCAGCATTTCTAAGCTGGATATAAATACTGAAAGGTATATATTAGTCATTCCTTAGAAAAGTGTCTGTAATGTTATGCCACGTATTTGCGAGCCATTTTGTCTTGTTATATTGTATGATGTTTGAAGGGGGAGGGAGTGAATGTCTAATTAGGTAATTATTTTTATAATTATTCTCTAGTATACCACTATTGATATGATACTCAATAAATGTTTGAGAAAGTGAAATTTAAATGTTTTGGCATCTCTTATAAAAGTGGGTGACATTCATTCAAGTAGAATATATTATTAACCTCACTTATGATCATTGCAAATGGTGACAATTTTTTTTCATCTGCTTCCAAAATGCATTTTTCACCATGTATCTACAAAGTTCTGAAGGTAAAAAAAAAATCCAGCTTGGTAATATTAACTAATGGGTATTTAATTACACTATCCTATTAAAGGCAATCCTTATATACACTTTATAATCCTAAAGTAGGTAAACATCAAGATCATAGTCTTAATTTCCACTCAAGTACTGGCTCTGTCACTTACAGAATTGAACATTTTTGGAAAATAATTTATTTCCACCTGAAACACTGTTTCCTCATCTACAAAAGTGAGTTTCATAATAGAATTTACCTTGTAAGATTGTAAGGCACTTTTAATGAAGCAATGGCTGTGAACGTGCTTTGCAAATTATAAAATGTAATGTTTATAAGTTTGCATTTTGAAGTTAGGAAAGAGAGAAGAAAATTGCTAGAGTTTATCCAGTTAATTGACTACTGAATATTTTTGGATTTCAGTAAAAACCAAGAGAGTAAAGCTAAATATGGGTATCAGTTTACAAGCCTGAGCCCCATAGTCTGTGTCATACTAGTATGTGATCTTGGTAAGTTACTTCACCTTTATGATTTTCAATTTTATCATCTGCAAAACAGAAATAAAATTCTCCTCAGAGTATATTTGTAAGCATACAATAAAAAAGTAAAGGTGAAGTTTCTGGCACAATGAATATGCACATCTCTTTTTATAAAGTATTTTTTGCTCTAAGGTCCTACTTTATACCATCTAAACACTGTAGAAAGCTTACTGGATGGATGAATTTTTTCAAAGAAAGATAAAATAAAAATCAAAAGTAGAATTTAAAAAAAAAAGAGAAGGAAATAATTCTAAAGATGGTGAACACTATCTTTATAGTTTGTGTAGGAATAAATTGGACTTGAATTTAATGTGTTTCCATGACAATTGAACATTTCTTTCCCCTTCAATGAGGGCATTAAACAAAAAGTAGATGAAATATAGAGCACACACTGGCATTCCTCTGGGGGAATTTGTAGGCTAGTCTTGTCTTTTGTGTAGATGAAGGACTGAGGAAGATAATTGGCTGATGCATTTCATATTTTCAAGAAGATGAGAAAAACTCTTGTTCCTCCCTTTGGGAGCAAAATGTCAAGCAAATAAATGGAAATGTGGCCCTGTACCATGTGCTTTTGGCAATGATTCACTGCCTCAGAGCATCCTGAGTTTAGGACCAGAGCTAGGCAATTTTCTTCCCCAAACTACATTTAAACAAGTGTGCTTTTAAAGATAACTGTAATAAAATCTAATGTTTTGGGTCACAAACTATTTACAGCAAGAGCAATGGTTTTGCTGGTACCATCTGCAAAAGATTCTCCCTAAGACCACCTCTCACAGGGTGGTTTCTGGACCCTCCTCACAGCAAAGGGCCCAGTCCCAGGCAGATTTTTGTGTTCTCCTCTGCATATCCCTCATACATTCATCATGGCAGTAAACACAAAGTATTGGTGTTCTATTGAATTCTCTGATCTCCGTCAGAATGTTATTTTTTTAGTACAGGCACTAAACTTGTTTTTATCTCTGTATTCCCAGAACCTAGCAAATAGCCAGACACTGGATCTCAGAATTTGCTAGATGAACAAATGCAGTGCTATACTTAGGCTTTATCCTTCTTGGACATGTTGTGGCTTCATCATTACCAGAAGCAAACTGTCAGAGAAAGTAACAAGCAAGCAATATTCGGAAATGTAATAATGATTTAAATAAATCTCCTTTGAACATTCTTATCTATGGAGAGCTTGGAGGTTCTTCTCAGTCTATTGGTTGTATGGTTTTTAAATATTAAAATTGTGATCATTAAGATGATGTACTTTTCAATCAGACTAACTTGAACTTACATTCTAGCTTCTATACACCAGCCTTCAGATAGGAAAATAATGGCTTTTTATTAAGTCACTAGAAGGTGGCAAAACTTAAACTCACAAGATTATTTAAGAATACAGTCAACCCTCCGTATCTATGGGCTCTGCATCTGTCATGGTGATCTGTGATCTTTGATGTTACTATTATAACTGTTTTAGTTTGCCACAAATAGTACCCATAGAAGACAGCAAACTTAATTGATAATGTCTGTTCTGACTTCTCCACCGACTGGCCTTTCTCCTTTCTCTCTCCCTCTCCTCAGACCTCCCTATTCCTTGAGACACAATGATATTGAAATTACACCAATTAATAACTCTACAATTGTTCCTAAGTTATAAAGTGAAAGGATGTAAACATGTCTTGCACTTTAAATGAAAAGCTAAAAATGAGTAAGTTTAGCGAGGAAGGCATGTTGAAGCTGAGACAGAACAAAAGTTAGGTCTCTTGCACTAAACAAACAGCCAAATTGTGAATGCAAAGAAAAAGTTACTGAAGGAAATTAGGAGTGCTACTCCAGTGAACACACAAGTGACAAGAAAGTGAAACAGCCTTATTGCTGATCTGAGGAAAGTTTTAGTGATCTGGATAGAAGTCAAACTAGCTACAACATTCCCTTCATCCAAAGCCTAAACCAAAACAAAGCCCTAACATCCCTTCAGTTCTATGAAGGCTGACAGAGGTGAGGAAGCTGCAGAAGAAAAGTTTCAAGCTATCAGAGGTGGCTTCATGTTTAAGTAAAGAAGCCATTGCCATCGCATAAAAGTGCAAGGTGAAGCAGCAAGTGTTGATGTAGAAACTGAGGCAAGTTATTCAGAAGATCTAGTTAAGATAATTGATTGAGGTACCTATAATAAATAGCAGTTTTGCAATGTAGACAAAACAGCTTTCTACTGGAAGAAGATGCCATCTAGGACCTTCACAGATAGAGAGGAAAAGTCAATGCATGGCTTTAAATCTTCAAAGGATAGGCTGACTGTCTTGGTAGGAGCTAATATAGCTGGTGACTTTAAGTTGAAGCCAATGCTTATTTGCCATTCCAGAAATCCAAGGGACCTTAAAAATTATGCCAAATCTTCTATTCCTATGCTTTATAAATGGAAAAACAAAGACTGAATGATAGCACATCTGTTTACAGCATGGTTTACTGAATATTTGAAGTCCACTGTTGAGGCCTACTGCTCAGAAAAAAAAGTTTTCTTTCAAAATGTCATTCAAGAGCTCCAATGACAATGGAGATGGAGATTAATGTGTTTTTTTTTTTCATTTCTGCTAACACAATATCCATTCAGCAGCCCGTGGATTAAAAAGTGATTTCTACTTTCAAGTCTTAAAAGACATGCATTATTGTAAGGCTATATCTGCAATAGAGAATAATAGAGAATAATTCCTCTGATGGATTCAGGCAATGTAAACTGAAAACCTTCTTAAAAGGATTCAAACACTAGATGCCATTAAAGACATTTGTGATTCATGGGAAAAGGTCAAAATATCGACAATAACAGGAGTATTGAGGAAGTTGATTTTAACCCTCATGGATGGCATTTGGTTTAAGACTTTAGTGGAGGAAGTAACTGCAGATATAGTAGAAATAGCAAGAGAACTAGAATTATAAGGGGAGCCTGAAGATGTGACTGAATTGTTGCAATCTCATGGTAAAACTTAACTAGAGAAGATGCCTCTAATGGATAAGGAGAGAAAATTATTTCTTGAGCTCAAATCTAGCCCTAGTGAAGATGCTGTGAGCATTGTTGAAATGACAGCAATTAATTCAAAATATTACATAAACTATAAAGTTGATAAAGCAGCAGCAGGTTTTGAGAGAATCATCTCAGATTTTGAAAGAAGTTGTACTGTGGATTGTCAGCCTAAAATAACCAAAAAGATCAGAATCTAGTTCAAGGAGAGTTTACTGAAGTGCAAAAGTTGAGGGTGATTGACTGAGAGCATAGATTCGAACTGACCAAATTGGAATATAAACTCAGATTAGCAGAGTTACACATAGGATTTTATAGAAACAAAGAAGAGGCAGTTTCTAAATTGTTTACCAGGAATTTGTATGAGAATAACATAAGCTATTGATTGGCTACACATCGTTCTTTGTATCATAAATTTCAGAAACATAAAGATAATGGATGAGGCAGCTAGTCAGGAACAAGATGATTTTAAACAATTTTTCCCTGGCATGGGTGTGGAGGCATGAGTGAAGCCCATACTCATGTTTGTGGGAGTGATAAATTTTTCATACCTCATGTAGCTCAGACAGCTCTATGCTATTTTTTCCCATGGTAAAATAATGTCAAATAGCATCGTATGCTACAGGGAAAACTTTTGTGGAAGGAAGAGTCAATCGATGCAGTAAACTTCACTGTTATTTTATTTTAAGAAATTGCCACAGCCACGCAACTTCAGGAACCTCCACCCTAATTATTTGCAGTCAACATCTAGGCAAGTCTCTTCACCAGCAAAAAGATTATGGACTTACTGAAAGTTTAGGCAATTATTAGAATTTATTAGCAATGAAGTATTTTAAATTAAGGTATGTATAGTGCCTTTTTAGACATAGTGCTATTGTAAACATCATAGACTACAGCACAGTGGAAACATAACTTTATATGCATTGAAAAACAAAACAAAAAAATGTGATTCATTATTGACACATTTGCTTCAGTGGTCTGAAACAGAATCTGCAATATCTCTGAAGCATGCCAGTATATTTATGTTAGTCACTGCCATGACAATAAATCCTGGCACTGTGCTCTGTATGGAGTAAATGCTCAAGAGTGGGCTGGGTGTGATGGCTTATGCCTGTAATCCCAGCACTTTGGGAGACCAAGGCAGGTGGATCACTAGGTCAGGAGTTAGAGATCAGCCAGGCCAATATGGTGAAACCCCATCTCTACTAAAAATACAAAAATTTGCCAGGTGTGGTGGTGTGTGCCTGTAGTCCCAGCTACTTGGGAGGCTGAGGCAGAAGGATCACTTAAACTGGGGAGGCGAAGGTTGCAATGAGCCTAGAGCATGCCACTGCCCTCCAGCCTGGGTGACAGAGTGAGACTCCATCTAAAAAAATATATATATAGAGAGAGTGAATTGAGAAATAGGTTTGTTCATATGAGGTTATCTGTGCCTAAACTAGCTCAGGTTGAATTTCTGTTGCTGGCAACCAAAAGTGTTCTTACTGAGAGATACATTGCTTGAAATCAAATGAGGTTGATAAGTACGTTCCTCAGAATATTTCCTGTTGGCTTGATCACCCTTATTGCCCTACTCATAAATTTACCTTAATTTTAGTGTCAATTCCATGTCTGGCTTTAAATTATCTTTCCCATGTTCAATGTCAATCTAAAAGTTCATCTGCTATAAGGAACTTTTTTTTCTTTCTACTGTTTTTATGTGATATTTTTCTCTTTTGGACCTCTAAGTCCTTCTCACATTCTATTTTGTAGAGGAGCTGAATTCCTTCTGTCCACTTGTATTACATCAATCTCTCATTTGCCTCTCCACCAAAGACGGTCACTGAATTTGCGACTATAGTTTATACAGAGTTCTATTATCATCCAGCTTATACAATATCACAATTATGTTTTTTCTCACTTTTCTCACTCTGTATTGTTTCATTATTCAAATGGATGAGAATTTACTAATCTCAGTTGATATGGTCTGGATGTGTGTCCTTGCCCAAATCTCATGTTGAATTGTAATCCCCAATGTTGGAGGTGGGACCTGCTGGGAGGTGATTAGATCATGGGGATGGTTTCTAATGGTTTAGCATCATCTCCCTAATGCTGTCTAATTATAAAGTTCTTATGAGATCTGATAGTTTAAAAGGGTGTGGCACCTTCTCCCTCTCTCTTCTTTTTCCTGCTCTGGCATGTAAAGACATGCCTGCTTCCTCTTCACCTTCCACCATGATTTTAATTTTCCTGGGGTCTCCCCAGCCATGTTTCTTATACAGTCTGTTGAACTATGAGCCAAATAAACATCTTTTCTTTATAAATTACCCAGTCTCAGGTATTTCTTCATAGCAGTGTGAGAATGGACTAATACACCTGTACTCTAGCCTTGGCCATAAATAGATGTTTAGTGACTGAAGTTTGCCCAGGAGACTAAAATCTTCTTCAAGGCCAACTCCATGTGTTATTCATCCCCATAAACCCAAAAACAAAAACAAAGGAGAGTCACTATGGCAGAGTCTGCTAACTGTCCTACAGTAACTATTTTCACTTTCTTTCACAGGAAGAGAAAACTAATTTTTGGGAGGGCTATTGGCTAGCCAGACTAAAACTACATTTCTCTCCGTTGTGAAATAAGACCATGTGATTGAGTTCTGTCCAGTAGGTTAGCCTAATTGTCCTGTTGTAGATTTCAGGAAATTTTTAAAAGACATCTCTGTGTATATTTTATTCTTCACCACTTCCTTATTCCTGTTATCTGGAATATGAATGATATGGTTTGGGTCTGTGTTCCACACCCAAACCTCATGTCAAATTGTAATCCCCAATGTTGGAGGTGGGGCCTGGTGCAAAGTGATTGAAACATGGGGTAGATTTTCCCTTTGGTTCTTTTCATGTGACAGTGAGTGACTTACCATGAGATCTGGTTGTTTAAAAATGTGTAGCATCTTCCCCCTCTCACTTCCTCCTGCTCTGGCCATGTAAATCATGATTGCTTTCCCTTTATTTTCTGCTATGAGTGTAAGTTTCCTGAGGCCTCCCCAGCCATGCCTTCTGTACAGCCTGTGAGACTGTGAGCCAATTAAACCTGGCCAACATGGTGAAAATCCGTCTTTGCTAAAAATACAAAAATTAGCTAGGCATAGTGGCACGGATCTACAGTCCCAGCTATTCGGGAAGCTGAGGCAAGAGTATCACTTGAACCCTGGAGGCAGATGTTGCAGTGAGCCAAGATTGCACCACTGCATTCTAGCCTGGGTGACAGGGAGACTCCATCTCAAAAACAAACAAACAGACATCAGGTGATACTGCCAGGAGCAGGATGGCTGGCTGCCTTCACAGGTAATTTTTAGAGTGAGAAAGAGGGAGCCTGAGTTCCCCAAAGCATGTGTGGGTTTGCCCTGGTCTAGCTGCCTCTGCCAAGTACGCCACACGTAAGGATTGGGGACTTTTGACCAGAAAGGATAGGAAAGAGTCTTCCTCCCTTCTGGGCAAGGCAGCCAAACCTGTTCACCCTTTGGCCTTTAAGCTGTACCAGGCAGTGGCCCTGGCAAATGGCCATCAGTTGCCAGAGGGATACTAGAGACTGTCTGCTGGAAGACTGGAAGGAAAGTAAACTAAACTTTCACCTGATTTGGTGGTGGCAGTTAGATCTCTTTCCACCAGGACCTTCTGGTTCTCTGTAGAGTAGGCTCTGCCATGGACCATTGGTGGTCTCTGGGCTTGGACTTTATCACAGAGATGTTGGAGTTGGAGGAAAGAAAAGGGGGAGAATAGAGAAGAGGTTTCCTGTACAGGCCACCAAAATGTAGGTGCAGCTGGCTGGGTCTGATGCTGTAGGAGGTAAAAGAATTTACCAAGACAGTCATGAGTAAAGAAAGGCAAGGATTAGAGAAAGTATAAATATTCATTGAAAGAGGGCAATGGGCAGTACACCAGAGAGAAGGCTGTTTGCCCAGAGAGAGGGGCTGAAGTGGAAGTTGTATAGGGTTATCCTGGAGAGGCTACATGCAAATTGATCATGCTGCTTGGGCTACACTTGGAATGAGGTATTTGGGAAGAAGAGGTGGTACAAACAGGTTATTTGTGGTTAGCTGTTTCTCAGAACAATTGTTCTCCCCACCCTGTGGTCCCCTCCTGGTTGTTGCTTACTTATCTTATCAGGACTCTGCATTTGGATTTGGGTCTTTTTCTTAATCAAAAGAATATAGTGTGGAGGGAACGCTGGACAAAGAAAATGCAAGACACAGCATGGAGATCACTAATGTGGAACAAATATGCAAACAACTGTTTTTTCTTTATGTAGATGCTTTTTGATAGAACATGGTGATCTTTAGCACATACAGAGTCAAAATGATTTTTAATATAACACTCAGGTGGCTATCAACAACCATTTTAATATTCTATAAAGTCTATTTGTCATCTTTATGTAGAGTATTCTAGAGTAGTAAAAGAGCAAAGTAAAGTTCTTGATAAGAGTAAACAAAGCTCCCAAGCTAGACATAAAGAAGGCACGTTTAAGGAATCTGATTAGACATACATAGGGATATATTCTAGATAAGTGTGTAATGACACTGGCTCTCTGGATTGAGGTGTTATGTCCTTGGAATCTATGAAGCAATCCTGGAAAAACCTTTAATTTCTCAAATGAACACTTTCATCTTGTCTCTGACTAAAGATTGTTAATAACCTCCTATTGATCCCCAAGGAACTGGGTGCTTATAATCTAGATGTAAAGACACCTATAATATCTCTAATGAATTATAATAGAACTATAAGGAAATATATTCAAAACAGTGAGAATTAAAATTTTAAAAAAAGAGGGCCACTGAATCTATCTAGATGCCGAGTTGTTAAGAGAAGTCAAAAACTGGGTGATTGGGCCTTCAGGAAAAAGTATCCCATAAAACACAAAGGCATTCTAAGAAGAAGAAACTATGGAAAAGACACACACTCTTGAAAGTGTTTGGTGTTTTAAAGATCAGGAAAGTAATTTCAGGTGGCCAAAGACTAGGATGAAGAATATAATTAGAAAAAATGGGAATGGGTTTTTTCCCAAACTTGCTCTCAATATAGAATTAGGCTCTTTGATGTATAGCTGGCAATGCTTTGCTTTGAAAGTTTTAGGGACAGAACACTCCACCTTGCTACTTTGTGGGAATGCCTGTGTCATTTTTAAGTAATTCAAATAAATATATGATAATAACCATCTTGCTACTTTGTGGGAATGCCTGTGTCATTTTTTAGTAATTCAAATAAATATATGATAATAATTATTACCCCTAATACTGTACTTACATGAACCTACATATAGCTTGGCAGTGTGCAAATGTTTCGACGTTGGTGCTAAATAATTCTGGTTAACATCTCAACACTACTCCTTTTGAGCTATATATTCCCTTTCCAGATGCCTAATATCCCAGGACCGATTACATCCACTATTACATAAAAAAGATGTATAATTCTATTAACCTATAGTGCTTCATCTATCTGTGTTACATAAGATGATATATGTAAAGAACCCAGCACATAGTAGGTTCTTCATAACAGTTGGTTTCTCCTTGCCCACCTGATTTTTTAAGTCTTTTTGTAAATCTCTGAATTAGCTACCATTATTACTACTTTATCTTTCTTTTAAATTCACCACACAGTCACCAACCCAAGGCTGATAGTATGCAAATGGATTTTCTTTGAGTTTCTGCATAGGGTTGTAAGAAGTTTAAATAAAGGCATCTTGTCATAGCCACTGTTCTCCAGACAATTAACCAATCAAGCCTCTGGCTCAGCTGGTGGCCATGGTTTTAGATAATTATTTTGTTCATTGGCACTGTTTTAATAGCTTGTTACAGGCTACAAGGATAATACATCCCAATAAATTTAAATGAAATACTTTATGAGTAGAACAATAAATAGACAGCAGCTGGATCACAATGTTAATTAATATATTATTGACTCACTCAGCAAGGGTTTGGCTTTTTGTCCTAAAGATACTATCTATTTGAGTTCTGCTTGGAGTCCTAAGCACTTAATTAATTCCTTACATTTGCTATAGAAATAATACAGATTTAAAAGCATACATTTTATACTATTATAAGTGAAAGAGCACTGATTTGCAATATTAAGGTTTTTATTTATTGCCACACTTTGTAGACTGGTGGCATAATGTAGATTTTAATAAAAAAATTATATTCAATAATTGTTAAAGTTGATCTTGTATGTCTGCTCAAGACCAATTTGTCTTTTCAGATACAAATTAAACTTTGTTTCTGTTATAAAACCTTTCTTTAAGCCTCCTCAACTCCTCTCAGGTCAAAGCCCGCACTCATCCTCCTGGGTTACCTCCACCCTACACCATTCATATCCCTCTCACAGTACCTATAATATTGATTTTGTTTATATATTTCAGTTCACACCTTTGTCAACTACTACTAGACCCTGAAATCCATAAGGAAAGAACAATTTTAAATTTGTTTATTTCTAACACCTAGAACAAGTCTGAGAAAGAAAGCATCTGTATTTCACAGAAATTTCACATTTTTATATTTTCAAGTCAACTAGTAATAACTCTTGATGCCTGGTCCACTATAAACACTGCTTGATAATAGGGTTCGCAGATTAAATAAAAAGAAGAGTCAAATTTGAATATCAGATCAACAAACAATAATTGTTGAGTATAAGGATGTACCAAACATTGCATTCAAATGTAAGTGGACCATTCTATATTCTGATGTACTACATTTGTCAAACCTATCGAGAGGCAAAGAGAATCTGTATGATTCGAGGGAAACTTTTACATAAACTTTAGCTACACATTAGCCCAATTTAACCAGAGAAATCTCCATATTTCAGATGGGATTTCCTAAATCCCTCTGCAATCAGAGGGAATGCTAAACATTGCTTTGCTCAGAAAAATCTTTCCCAGTGTACCACTTAACAGAAACTATACATATGTAAAATTTAGAACATATCTCTGTCTGATGTATAATGACTTCAATATTCTTGTTCTAAATTTGATCAAACAGACAAAAATTAAGGTGCAAATTATGATGTGTTTATCTCCCTCTTTCATAAATCAAAATTGCAAGCTTCTTTTTGTTCTACCCAACTTTCCTTTTCTCCTCCCACGTTTCCTTTACTAAAAACTACTACTGCTAATAACAAGTTAAATTTTCACAAATACTTAGAAAAACACACAAGACACTTTAAAAATAATTTTATAACAATCACGTAGGTTTAATTAATAGTTCACATTCAAATAGATTATATTCCTTTTTCAATTTGGCATTTGCTTTTTAGTATTTTTAGAGATGGTTGCTCAACCATTCCAAAAATCATCTTTGACAGATATCTCACTTTAGGAGCCAGAAACTTTCATTTGAGGGAAGAACAATTGCTAAAAAGTTTTCTTATGAATAATAAGTCAACTGCTACCTTCCTATAATTTCTATGAATTATACTTAATTATGATTTTTAGATCAAGTGTGATTAGCTGTTTCTCCCCACATGAGGTCGTTTCAGATAGCTCAAGGTATTTATTTTTTTTTTACCCACATATCCTAAAATACACTTCCCTATGGCCTAAAGAGCTCTCTTCCTTTTCTTCTAATATAGCTGGAGTTTAGAGACACTGTTTCATCTGAATGTCCATAAGGTTATTAGCTCCATGAGGAACAGACCCTATGTTGGCATCATTTTATCTCAAATATCTAGTGGAATATCTGACATATTTTAGAGGCTCAATAAATATTTGTAGCATAAATGAATAAATGTCTGCCTCTTTTGGCTTAAACTCATAAAAATGAAAAAAACAAAAACAAAAACAAAAAAACACTCCATGAGCTCCTTGAGTGACCTGATCAGTTTTAAATATAATTTATTCATTTACTCACTCATTTAACAAATATTTTTGGGTGCTTAAACTAGGACTCCAGGACACATTCTGTGTCCTGCTGAATGTAGTGATGAATAAGAGAGACAAGGCTCCTGATTCAAAGAGACCACATCTCCCATTATTTTGTCATTATGGTTCTTAATGGAGTCAAAATTTATAGATATCTTTTAATTCTACTTTATTACTCAAGTCAACCAAATCCATAATTATTTTTCTTGCCATTGCTATTTTTAAAAGAAACTTGCTCTGTTGCCTAAGCTGGACTACAGTGGCGTGATCATAGCTCACAAGTGATCCCCCCGCCTCAGCCTCCCAAATAGTTGGGACTACAGGAGCGAAACACCACACCTAGCTAATGTGCTATTGCTGCTAATCCAGGACTAAACACTCCTCACCCAACTACTTTTCTCTAATTTGTTAATTAGCATTTTTAAAACTAAAATACTTTGCTTTGCTTTTATACCTACAGAATGTATAAATTTTAATTTTTTTCTGAAATATTGCCCATAACATTTGGAGTTTGAACATTTTAGCCATAATCTATTATTTCTTAGTAAATATAATCTTTGTTCTCTACATTCTTCCACTGAGCTGAAGAACTGAAACCAAAGAGAAGAAAAAACATAGTCCTCTCTCTTCTCCCTGTTCTTCCTGTGTTCTCTGTCTTCATCTGAAGATTCCATGCTCAGACATTTCTTTCGTGGTTTTTTTTTTTCTGGCTTTTCTTTACACTACAGCATCATGTTACACCTGAAAGCTTAAGTTAGACAAATGTGAATTCAAATTCAGTCTCAGACTCTCCCTGGGCATGTAACATTGAAGGCTGTAAAATCTGTAGGTCTCTGTTTCTTCATATATATAAAACAGAGGACATTAACAAATATTAACAAATGTTATATGAAGGTTCAATGAAATCTAGTATAGTATATGCCTGCCAGAGTTTCTCGCATTTAGTAGGCATTACATATCTGCTAGGACTTTCTGTCTTCCTCAATTCTTTCTCTGTTACCCCTCTGTACAATCATCTGATTTCAACTAATTATCGAGTAGAATTTATTCATAGTGTGAGGTGTTATTCAAGTAGATCTTCTCATAAGATGCCCTCCCTGATCCTCTTCCATCATAGCTGAAGTTTTATGATTTCTAGAAAATTGGAGCAAAATGTTAATCATGTCCAATTGTGTCTGGAACAGAGCCTTTTGACAGAATTCAATTTAACCTTGTTTGTTCATGGTATACAAGGTTTGTGTTTGTACATAATTGAGTTTGAGATATAGTTTCGCCATTTATTCACCACCCATGTGGAGCAAGTTTTTAAGTCTCTCTTCATTTTAGTTATTTTTCATATTAAAGACGATGATGTCAACCTTGCAAAGTTAGATGAGAAGCCACGTGCAAAGTGTTTGACAGGTTTCTTGACCATCGTAAGTGCTTCATAAATGTCAGTTTCTTCCTTAATCGTGTATTATCCAGTCATTTTAGTGCTTTTCTTCATCCAAGGCAAAGTTCAAATTTCCTCAGTCTCTCAAACAACACCATGAATTCCTCCCGTGATAGTCATTGTCCACACCTCATGATTTTGTTGTTTGACCTGTTTGTCTTCCTCACCTTCACTCCTTAGTTTTGGCAGTAGACTCTTTTTTTATTTGTTTTCTGAGACGGACTCTTGCTCTGTCACCCAGGCTGGAGTGCAATGGCATGATCTCAGCTCACTGTAACCTCTGGCTCCTGGATTCAAGCGATTCTCCTGCCTCAGCCTCCTGAGTAGCTGGGATTACAGGTACGAGCCACCACACCTGGCTAATTTTTTTGTATTTTTAGCAGAGATGGCGTTTCACCCTGTTGGCCGGGCTGGTCTCGAACTCCTAACTTCGTGATCGGCCTGCCTTGGCCTCCCAAAGTACTGGGATTACAGGCATGAGCCACCGCACCTGGCCAGCAATAGACTCTTTAGTTTTCTCTGATTGTTCCATGCATATGAATATTCCCCAGAAGCTACTAAGGGACACTGTAAGGCAGCATGACACCCAACAATGCTTGCTGCCCTTCCATGGTGTAGTTACTGTGGGGAAGTGGCTCCTTAAACATGGGCTATGTTTCCTGGCACTCTGTATATCTAAGTTGGGGCTATATGATTAGTTCTAGCCAATAAGATAGAACTTGAATTAAGGCTTGTCACTTCTGGCCAAAACGTTTAAAAAGTAAGTTTGCTTTTGCTGTGAAATCTTTCCTTATCTTCTGGCTGAATAGAGAGGGCTCCTAGTATCTCCAAGAGAGTGGGATTAGGAAGACACTAGGGTCCCTGAGTGTCTACTGACTAGGCACAATGCATCAGACAGTGACATTAGTGAAAATTAAACTTATATTGTTTTAAGCCACTAATAATTTAGCAGTTTCTGTTTGCGCAGCTAGAATTACTTTTATGAATGCCGATGCCATTCCCCTTTCTTATTATGAACACATGGTAGATGCCCCAGAGGTACTGCATGACTTTCCATCCTGTTCTGGAACATGTGGTTTTCTCCATCCACCAGAGCCATAATTTCATAACAGGAAGATAATCTGACAATTACCTCATGTTCTCCTCCTGTTGTGAACTCATCCATCTAGAGAGACTGGAAAATTTTCAACAAATTTGCTTTGTGTTTACTTGTCCCAGCCACAATATTAGATTTTCTTCCAAGATTTTTCCCTATACCTTATACCTCATCATAGCACTTCATTAATTATTGCCTATGTCTGCGGAAGAGTATCTAAAGAAATCAGCTGGATGAATGAAAGGAGTTTCAAAATGTGTTCCAAGCATCTACTTATTTAGGAGTAAGTCTTGCCTGCCTGGCAGCTGCCATATAAAGGTAGAAGCCTGAGACTTCATATCAGAAGGGCCTACTTTTGATTCCTGTATCTTTCACTTTCAATCTGTGAATCCTGGCACAAGTCATTAAGCTTCTGAGATTCAGTTGTATATTGAATAAATGTGGATTATTCATATCCCTTATGATTATTAAAATAATTAAATAGAATAATTTCTCTATGAATTCTAGCAAATAATAATTTTCCAATGCATCTTAACCCCTTTTTCCTTCTTATGGTTATTGAGGAATGAAAAGAGAGTACATAGTATGAATGATTAGAGTAACAGGCATGTGGAATCCTTTCAAATGCTTACTTCTTTTCTCTTTGTATCTAAAAGGTATCAACATAGAGAAAACAGCTTTTGGGATTTATTCAACACATATTTGGAAATTTCCAGAGACCATGTTTTTAATCCAAATAAGCAGGAGACAACAGAAATGTTTCATAGAATTTAGCCCCACAGCAAACATCAAAATGCGCTGTAAAGCACAATTTGAGCTACTTCTTTTTCCCTAAAAACCATCACCTTATACTGCCATGTCAATTTAAAATATATATATAATTACTGCTTGGAAAAATCTCATGATTAAGTCAGTAGGCTAAAATTATTTTTAAAGGAGATTTTTCCAATCCCATTTACTAATCACATTCTTTTAACATTAAAGGACAAAAATGAGTAATTTTGTGTCTAGGTTCAATAAAAAAATTAAATTCATTAAATTCTTGTCTTATAATTACACACAGTTGATTTGCTTGTTGCCTATACTACACAATATGCTGAAGAGATTTAGAAGAAGCTGCCATGGTTAAGTCTATTATTCTAATATATTAGATTTCAGAAATATCAATAGATTGTCAACAACTATTAATTATGCATTGATTTCATATAAATTCTTAAAATTTTCATAGTGAGAAGCCTCTTCTCTCAAAAACACCAAGTAACCACCTACTCTGATTATCTTTCTTTTTCCGCTTGGAAAGAGAAAAAGATAATAGGCATTGATATCAGAATAAAGGGAGGCTTTTATCAGTAGAATATTTTCTCTGTGCAAAGTATTCTGTTTACATGCAGAAAAATTATTTAAAGATTTTCCCATTGGGTTTATCAAGATTATTGATTTCCATTTTGAATTTAAAAATGGCAATAATAGCTGCATGCATTTTCCTTTTTTTTTTTTTTTTTTTTTTTGAGACGGAGTCTCGCTCTGTCGCCCAGTCTGGAGTGCAGCAGCGGGATCTCAGCTCACTGCAAGCTCCGCCTCCCAGGTTTACGCCATTTTCCTGCCTCAGCCTCCAGAGTAGCTGGGACTACAGACGCCCGCCACCATGCCCGGCTAATTTTTTGTATTTTTAGTAGAGACGGGGTTTCACCGTGTTAGCCAGGATGGTCTCGATCTCCTGACCTCGTGATCCACCCGTCTCGGCCTCCCATAGTGCTGAGATTATAGACTTGGGCCACCGCGCCCAGCCAGCTGCACGCATTTTAACTTCATTGAGAAAAAGTAACATGATTCCTGGAACCCAGGTGAAGAAGACAATCATTTAAAGATAAGTAAGGTATCTTAATGAAAGCATTATAAAAATTTGAATAACTTTCTTTCCACAAAACTTAGAAGAGCTATCTTGATTCTGTATTCTATGAAATGAATAATGCTACTACAAACACTTGGCTGGTTTTGTTGCGCTTAAATAAAAAATGAAAGATGAAACTTTCATTGTCCTCTTACGAGTTTTCCCATGCCCTCAACTATAAAGCTAGGTTCTACCTCAAAGTAAGCTTTGATGACCCAATGAGACAATGTTATCTTTTAAACTTTAACATTGGAAACATATAGAATCTACTATGATAATAATATCATCATATAACACATGTGTACCCATATGTTAGACTCAATATTTTAAAATTATAAACTCAGAATTCTCCTCGATCTCTTTCAGAAATTCCTTGTATATGATCATTAATAAGTAATTCCCTTAAGAATAGAAATTTGTTAATCATATTATAAGAAGTCATTTTGTAGTCTAGTCTAGAAATGAAACTGCTTGTCATTCACTAAGTGAAAATAAATACTTAGCGTAAGAAGATGTTTTATACTTTATGAAGTGGTTTTATTTAAAATATTTCACTTTATTCTAAAAATAGCAATGTAAATTTATTATTACTATTTCCACTTCATTGATGAAGAATTAAATATTGAAGATAATTGACTAGTTCAAATATACAGAAATAATAGATGGCGTTGCCAAGGCTTCAACCTAAGTTTCCTGAATCCAAGACTCCAAAGTCCATGTGTGAACACTACTGCTGGGAGTAGAAAAAGTCCCAACCCTACTGAGCTTCTAAAATGCTGTCTTACAAATGTCCTAATGTCTGGCCCATGCATAAGTGGATCAAGAAGAAAATTGTCATAGGGCAGGCTGAATCATCTCCTTGAAGTGGCCTGAGGTATGCTTTGCCAGACGGGTTAGTGCTAATGTAAGGTGGTGAAGAGTCCCAAGGAATTATATTCTAGGTATATACAGGTCTAATTTGGTCATTCATCCAGCAAATATCTGAGAATCTGGGGACAAAGTCCTAGGGAAGATAATTTTAAACAGAAACTGCTCTTACATTCAAACTATTTGCAATCTTGTGGAAAAAAAATAGACAAAGTGGACAATCAACTTTGATCATAAAGTTCCAGAGACTGGAAATAGAGATACGGCCACAACCTGGCTGTTCTCAAAAACAATCAAATGACATAGGGCTAGGGTGAACCCTGGGGGACCAATAAAATTATTACAAGTAGGACTGGTTGACCAAGGCCATTTTGGGGCGGCAGATTTTCTAGGAAATACTTTTCTCCTAAAAAGATGAAGACAAAAACAGGCAAATTAAATGTTAAACACACATACATTCACCCACACATGTGCATACATGGCTACCCATCTTTACCCTTACTATATCTGCTAAACAGTTTGCACTCTAAAGAATATCCTGAGTCATGAACATGTACAGCACTTCCCAAGTAAATAAAAATAACAATTGAATAGCAATAACAATAACAGTAAAACTGGTCCCCGGTTTCCATACCGCTCACACACAACACGTGCACACAGGAAGGATGTGAACATACAAAGAAAAAGCAAAGTGATGTTTCTTGAACATTTTCCCCTGTTAAATGTCAAATAACGTCAGCAGGCTGCTCTCCACAACGTCTTCAGATTATTAAGGACCCCTAAGGTCTAAAAAGACTAAACAATTCTCCAAAAGTAACACAGCCTTAACCTATGACTTTTAGTCATGCCACATATTGGATTGTAGAAGCTGTGTTTACTGCTTGTCCTATAGGTACATTGAAGAAAAACACATGGTAGAAGCCCATAAACACTCATTCATTCTGTCAACATTTATTATATACCATTCACTGCTATATACCTGCTATATACCATTCACTGTGAGAACCCTGGAGAGAAAACATACCTGGCCATTGTCTAGTGTGGTGAGACAAACATTAATCAAAGAGTCCCACATATAAATAGAAATGTAAAATACGTTATTATCAAGACATGTTAAATTGTGTTAAATATAAGATCAGAGCAGCATCCTCCAAAGAAGCAATAAATAAATTGCAATTTGAAGAAAATTTGGAGTTGATTAGGAGGTTGGGGAGGTAAGTGAGACGAAGCCAGCAAGAACGCATATACATTCAAAGGAATTAAGGAAGGACAGTGTGGCCAAAGCACAGGCAGTAATAAGTAGAATAATGTGTGAACAGGTTGATGGTATAGGAAGGAGATAAACCACGCAGGGCCTTGGAGGCCAAGTTAGAGATTTGTTCTTTTTTCCTAAGACAAGTCAGAAACCATGAAGAGCTTTATGTAAGGGGGGAAATGTGATCAGATTTGCATTGGAAAACAATTACCCTGTTTGCAAGGGACAAGAGAGTAGATATAGTTAAATCAGACAAGTATAGGAGTTTGTATTAAGATGATGATTTCAAGGACAAATATAAGTGGCTGGATTCAAGAGATATTTTAGAAGTAAAATCTAGGAGGCAAAATTGATATAGATCAGATATGGGGGGTGGTGAGAGAGATACAAGTTTTCAGTGCAACTTTGAGTTTTTCACTTTTAAAATGGAATGAGATCATTGTGGCTTCTCAGAGAATAACCATATTGGAGGTAGCAGCAGAGTAGGGTGGCAGTAATCATAAGTATTATTTAGGCCATTTTCAGTTTGAGTTATTTCAGGCTTCCAAGTAAAGATGTTAAGTGGATAAACACATAGACAGATATAGAGGCTCCATGCTCAGAGAAGTCTCAGATGTCTAGGTGTGTATTCACAATGGGGACCACCCTTAGTCACATTAGAAAATATTTCTGCTGGTTTTGGCCTCATGGATATTACTTGTCTGACATTCAGGACTAGCTGAATAATTTTTGAGGTTCTGTGCAAAATACAAATGCAGGGCTCTGGTTGAAGGCAGGAAATCAATCACCCCCTCACAAGAGCCCACTTCTTCAATGTAGGGTAGACAGATGATGCCCAAGGGATTGAAACCTCCATATCGTGAAGTGTTCAGTACCCAGATTAGGGGAGGGTAGAAAAGACAAGATGAGACATCTGTTGAATGTGCAGGGGCATTGCCAGACAAAGCCAGGGGTGGTTGCTGCCCTGCCCAGTCCACAAAGCTGCAGAGTATGTGTCCAACTATAAGCTTTCCCATACATGTGCCCAGACTGAATCAGGCAGTGTAGCACAATGGAAGAACGCAGACCCTCCCACTCGTGATCAAACCGGCTCCCTGAGTGGAAGCTGGCAACAGTTACAGGGCATAGGCTGTGTCCCCACCCAAATTTCACCTTGAATTGTAGCTACCATAATCCCCATGTGTCATGGGAGGGACCCAGTGGGAGATAATTTAATCATGGGGGCCACTACTCTCATGCTGTTCTTGTGATAGTGAGTTCTCATGAGATCTGATGGTTTTACAAGGGGTTTTTCCCTGCTTTTGCTAGGCACTTCTTCTTGCTGCCACCATATGAAAAAGGACGTGTTTGCTTCCCCTTCAGCCATGATTGTAAGTCTCTTGATGCCTCCCCAGCCATGCTGAACTGTGAGTCCATTAAACTTCTTTTCTTTATAAATTACCCAGTCTTGGGTATATCTTTATTAGCAGTATGAGAACAGACTAACACACTGGCCCAGTGCAAATGCACTGTTCACATGCTCATGAAGCCCTGCTAACCTTGTCAATAAAGTGTTCTAAGCAACCAGTAATAGAACCACAAAGATTTTCTCTGACTGTTGAGTGTTGTGTATGTACTATGGTTTCCAAATTACTCCTATTTGCTTTAATCAACTTGACTTCCAAAAGTTTAGTTGATGCTAATTTTATGGGTCATAGTTAAAAATTCTAATATATTTCTAATAATCCTTCCACTAAATCAAAGGAAGGGAACATTTATTGAGTGTCTACTATATGACAATTATTGTTATAAGTGAGTATACATTAAGTCACTGTATATTCGCTCTGAGGTGATACTATTCTGATTAACTACTAATTTAGCGGCTCTTGATGTATCCAGAAAATACACATTGAGTGCCTACTACATATTAAGCATTATGGCATTATGGTAGACATTGAGGATAGATGAAGAGTAGTCTGTCTGTGTGATATACTGGGTATACAGTTTCATTTAATTCTCAAAACAAATCTGCAAGGTCAGTATTTTAATATTTATTTTTTAGATTATAGCATTTGATGCTTAGAGAAATTAAATAATTTTTCCTAGCTCTCACAACTTATAAGTGAAATAGGTAGGACTTGAACTTGTGTCTCTGTGACTCTGAGCTCTAAGCTTTACTTCTTAGCTAATGCTATTTTTATTAAAATAAAACAAAACAAACAAACAAAAAGCTCTGTCTTATTAGTGCTGTAGATCTTTCTCGAAGCCATCTCTGTAACTCTGATCCAGTGTACTCTTCTATCTTAAGCTGTCCCTGTAAGTGTTCATGCTCATCACATCTGATGTGGCTCATCAGTGTGGTCAGCAGTGAAAGCAGGGGATATGGGATTTCCACCATGTTTGGCTTATTTATGTGTCCCTCTGCTGAGTGGCTACCTCAGCGGAATTTTGTTACTTGCATTTTTTTGTTGTTGTTTTTCATTGTGTTCATCTCTCAGTCTGAATTAATGCTCCTTTTCCTGATATAATTTATTATATAGATTATTTTACTTTTGAAGATGTGCTGATAAATGTCATCAGTACTTCCCCCACACCACAATTAAAAATTACAGGCAAGTTTGTGCAAAAGAAAGGAATGGACATTTTTTGAGCATCCCTACCATGAAAAAGACTTTCTATTCTTATCCTATTTAATCCTCACAACCACTCTATAAATTCAGTGTTATTATTCCCATTTTGTTTGAAGAAGCTCAGGCACAGAGACAATACATAAAAATCCCAAGGCTGTTTATTTCATTAGTACATAATGAGCATCTACTTTTTGCCAGGTATAGTGTTAATCAGTGAACACAATGGCAAATGAAAGATAAAGCTAGTAAGCAACAGATGGGGTCCTGAACACAAAACTCTATGGTATTAAAGTTCATACTCCTTCCAGAACGGAAGGGTGAGTACTATTAATTTTTTAATTTTACCATTGCAATAGTGTGCAATTATCCACATAGTACATGTGCCGCAAAGCATGAGCTTAATGATTATTTCCCAAACTCTGATTATTAAACAAAGAGAGCATCCTTGAATTTTCAGAGGATGAGTTCAGATTAAGCTAGCAGAGACAAACTAATTGAACATCCATCTTAATGTGAGAATAATGCCAGCCGCAATTGTCCCTGGATGTCACTGGCTTCAGCACATTGCTAATGAGAGCCCTATCATCTGTTTGATGGCAGTATGGTCTCCTTAGTTGTCTTCTATTGTGTGGCCAGAGACTGTACCTCTAACCCCAGCCAGCTGTCTCTGCCATTTATTCTGTTGATGATCAGGGAGTCTGAGCCAAAGAGAATGGTTGGATTCACTTAGAACCACAGAACTTCAACACAGGAAGTTGGGTGTTCAACATAGTCTTCTGAGATTATCCAGTTCAGCCTAATAATGCAGATGAAGAAACAGACAAAGGTTATGGAGATTTTTTAAATGTATGCAGCCAAGTAGTAGCAGAGCCAAAGCTAGAATTTGTGTCTCTTAGCTACAGTATAATCCCAAGCTGAGTATCTAACCACGAAATCTGGGGTAGTGTCCGCTTTGCATCTATTATTGTATGACTTCATGATAATATTCCATTATTACATAAGGATTTGTAGTTTATAAAGCTCCTTGATTTTCACAGCAATTTTAGAATGTGGTAGGAAAGTCACTATCATCTCAATTTTATAGATATGAAAATTGAGATTAAGTGATTTCCCTCTGGTTAGAAGCATCACTAAAATATGTACTAGGCCTATAATATTCACCTTCCAAATGCATACCTGTTGTTTATCTTGGTATACCACGTTTCTACTCTAGATAATATTTTTAAACAATCTACTTGGTTTTAGGAGAGTATTTTGAGTCTTGTAAACTATTCCTTTATATAGTCACCATAGTATAGTTGGCAGAGAGCAAAACAAGAGTTGAGAAGAGCTTGATTATAAAACTGATTCCATTGATTATTAGCTACATGGTCTTAGGCAAGTCACTTAACTTCTCTGAACCTCACTTTTATAATCTTTAAAATTAGAAAAATAGTAAAATAACTGCATAAGTAGCTCACATGAGTGTTGAGAGTTTCAAATGGGATAATCTGTTTGAACCCTGTAAACCACAGAGTGCTTTGTAAATGCTATAGGCTGAGGGATATTTAGAAATTCTCAGACATGAGAGATCTAAGTAGCTGATGGCAATTTTTAATGCTAACTTCCTCTCAGATGATGTCCATATATCTTTTTCTCTCTGAGACTTTCTTTACTGGCTTGGACTTAATTACTTCCAAACCATTTAATATCTTACTAGGAGCAAGAAAAAAATGTGTGAGAAAGATTAAATTCAGTATTGTTTATGATGCTGTATAGTTATAATTTCTTACAAATATGAAGTGCCTCTAATTGCAGAGTCACCTCTACACTGAAATGTTAACACTGGTAACATTTTAATAAAGTTAAGAACACTGTTTTAATAATGTTTTAAATTTATTTTTCTCAAATAGTCAACTGGGTTAAACAATGTGATAGAAGAACAGGAATAATATTTTACCCTCTTACTGACATGTGCTTCTGTACAATAAAAATAATCCAAGAAATAATTCATCTAACGCTTATAGTTGATATACATTTACGTATGTAAGAGTTACATTTATGTATGTAAACCCCATCATGTGTTAAATTCCCTAGATGATATAAAAATGATCTTGGATATTATGGGCTACCATTAAGAAGCCAGTAATCTAGTGGGGGTAAAATACTTTAATTCAATTAGAAGAAGACATCCATTTATTTATCCAACCAAGAAAGGTTTGAGGAGTTGCTGTTTGCCAACAATTTTATTTTGATGTCTTCATTACCCAGCACTGCTCCTGGCACATGTGGTGCTTCAAATATTGATTAAATTGAGTGGAAAAAAAGTCAAGTGTAATAATATTTTTCTATTTTTCATAGATTAGAGGGTAGCATGTTTTATTTTTGAATTAAAAACTCCTCTTACATCGTATTGACACGAAGTCATCAGAAAATATTTCAGTTTCTGGGAGGAAATAGAAACATTTTTTCCCCTTAGGTTCTTTAAACAGTTGTTTTTAACTAACTACAAGCATAACCCTGGAAAGAAAAGAAAACATCCCAATGGGTTGCATTTTTCCCAAAACAATTCTTAAGAATTCACCAGCCGGGCGCGGTGGTTCAAGCCTGTAATCCCAGCACTTTGGGAGGCCGAGACGGGCAGATCACGAGGTCAGGAGATCGAGACCATCCTGGCTAAC
>NW_012114921.1:1822470-1843241 GCF_000951035.1 Colobus angolensis palliatus | reverse complement strand
CCCAGCACTTTGGGAGGCCGAGACGGGCAGATCACGAGGTCAGGAGATCGAGACCATCCTGGCTAACACGGTGAAACCCCATCTCTACTTAAAAACAACTAGCCGGGCGAGGTGGCGGGCGCCTGTAGTCCCAGCTACCGGGGAGGCTGAGGCAGGAGAATGGTGTGAATCCGGGAGGCGGAGCTTGCAGTGAGCCCAGATGGCACCACTGCACTCCAGCCTGGGCAACACAGTGAGACTCCATCTCAAAAAAAAAAAGAATTCACCATCCCTCACTTTTTATGTCCTATAACCAGTATTGCAGGTTTGTCCTGCCAAACTTGCCTGACAATAATACTACGTCAATTTAAAAATTATCATCATCTTTGGGTTTTACAGTTACTATAGAAATATCTTTTTTCTCATTTATATCATTTTACATTTCAACAAAACTGAATAGAATTATTTGTTTTAAAGCCAGAGCTATAAAATTGGTTTCCATCAATACAAAAGCAGTAATTCTTTCACTAAAATTTACAATCAGTGATAAATACAACAAAACAATGTCTATAAACATCTCTGTATCTTTACCAGAATAAAGTACCCTTTTTATTTCTATCATGCTGAGATCCACATTCTTTGATACAGTAACAGGAGAACATTTAAAGCAGTGTGTAGAGGGAAATTTATAGCACTAAATGCCCACAAGAGAAAGCAGGAAAGATCTAAAATCGACACCCTAACATCACAATTAAAAGAACTAGAGAAGCAAGAGCAAACACATTCAAAAGCTAGCAGAAGGCAAGAAATAACTAAGATCAGAGCAGAACTGAAGGAGATAGAGACACAAAAAACCCTCCAAAAAATCAATGAATCCAGGAGTTGGTTTTTTGAAAAGATCAACAAAATTGATAGACCGCTAGCAAGACTAATAAAGAAGAAAAGAGAGAAGTATCAAATAGACGCAATAAAAAGTGATAAAGGGGATATCACTACCGACCCCACAGAAATACAAACTACCATCAGAGAATACTATAAACACCTCTACACAAATAAATGAGGAAACCTAGAAGAAATGGGTAATTTCCTGGACACTTACACTCTCCCAAGACTAAACCAGGAAGAAGATGAATCCCTGAATAGACCAATAGCAGGCTCTGAAATTGAGGCAATAATTAATAGCCTACCAACCAAAAAAAGTCCAGGACCAGACGGATTCACAGCTGAATTCTACCAGAGGTACAGGGAGGAGTTGGTATCATTCCTTCTGAAACTATTCCAATCAATAGAAAAAGAGGGAATCCTCCCTAACTCATTTTACAAGGCCAGCATCATCCTGATACCAAAGCCTGACAGAGATACAACCACAAAAGAGAATTTTAGACTAATATCCCTGATGAATATCGATGCAAAAATCCTCAATAAAATACTGGCAAATCGAATCCAGCAGCACATCAAAAAGCTTATCCACCATGATCAAGTGGGCTTCATCCCTGGGATGCAAGGCTGGTTCAACATTCGCAAATCAATAAACGTAATCCAGCATATAAACAGAACCAAAGACAGAAACCACATAATTATCTCAATAGATGCAGAAAAGGCCTTTGACAAAATTCAACAGCCCTTCATGCTAAAAACACTCAATAAGTTCGGTATTGATGGAACGTATCTCAAAATAATAAGAGCTATTTATGACAAACCCACAGCTAATATCATACTGAATGGGCAAAAACTGGGAGCATTCCCTTTGAAAACTGGCACAAGACAGGGATGCCCTCTCTCACCACTCCTATTCAACATAGTGTTGGAAGTTCTGGCTAGGGCAATCAGGCAAGAGAAAGAAATCAAGGGTATTCAGTTAGGAAAGGAAGAAGTCAAATTGTCCCTCTTTGCAGATACACGATTGTATATTTAGAAAACCCCATCATCTCAGCCCACGTTCTATGGAAAGAACATAGAGGATGGGGAGTCAGATGAAATCAGGTCTCTGAAAAGAAAAGAACTGCCTACAGACCAGAAACATTCACCTCAGACTACTGTTTCAGCCATTATACATTTTTCATCTATTTATTATTGCAGAGTATCCTCTGCTAAATAATATAGAAATTGGCACTTTGAAGCAAGATGTTGCCACAGCAAACCTATAAACTATGTGGCATTGGTAGGTTACAAGGAAGTGTGAATAGGAGCCTGCAAAAATGAAGTCTCATTTAATTCAGAAGTAAAATACCTGGTAAAGCTTTTGCTTATAAGAATTTGAAAAGCAGACCAAATTCCCATAAGCCTATAGCTCACGGAGCAAAGGTATCAAAAAGCCAGATTATTAGTGTGTAATAGCTATTATTTGCCATTTTAAGAAAGACATTAAGTGAAAAGGATTAGTTTTGTCTATAGTTGGCTGCTTTGAGTGCTTAAATAGAAGGAATTTAGAAAGAGTTTGGAAAATTGGGGGCTTTGCATAGTTTGAAAATTATTTCATTGCTTTTGTATTTAAAATGTTTTGAGTACTAGAGACGTAGTAACAATTATTAATTGAACAACAGGCTTAAGTTATTGGCAAAATCCAGATTAAGAATGAAGGAGAAAGGACATGGAATTAAAACAGCAAAGAAATATACAGATTTGATATCTGCGTTTAAGGGAGAATTCTGGTCATATTGATGGACTACATGTTAACATGATGCCAATGAAAGCAAATGGATTAAGTGCCTCAGAAGTTTTTTAGGGAATTTGCGTTGCCCAAAAAACCCAAGAGTAGAAAACAGTCCTCAGATCCCCAAAAATTCACTGATAAGCCGCAGCTTGTGAATGCTACACACTCCCTTTCCAAAAGTCAATTCAGGTCTCCATGGAGGATAAACAGTAAAGAAAAACTTTCCAGAATTCAGAACCAGAGACCACACAGAACAATGACAAGATAATGATTTCAGAGAGAAGATTCAGTTTCTATTTAAAACAGTTTTCAACTCTGGTTTTTCTCAATGTCCAACAAGTTAGATTTCATCAGTAGTATGAACCAGTGATTGTGTGGTTTCCCCATTCTTCCCTTTCTTTTTCCCGTTTAATTTTTTTTTTTTTTGAAACAGGGTCTCACCATATTGCCCAGCCTGGAGTGCAGTGCTGTGATCTCGACTCACTCCAACCTCCCTGTCCTGCATGTGCCATTGTATATTATGAGTGGAGTGTGTGTGCATGTGTGTATTCACAGCTTTCCAGGTGGCCGGAGATCTTACCTGAACCTAAATAATAAATTTGCTCACTATCAAGAGCTCCTTGTCTTCGAGATAAAAATCTTAACCTCATAGGAAAGATGGCTAAGATAGCACCAGTAAGATTCTGTTTAACACAGATGGAAAAGGCAAAGTTATTGTTTCTCAGAAACCAATTAGCAGAGATGTGACTGCCAGGAAAGGCCCTGATATAATTTATATCAATTCCCTCATTTATATTTAAATACTTTTAATGATAGTGACTATGTCTGTTTTGTGCATTTATTTAATAGAGATTACTGAATTCTTACTATGTTTAAATTCCCAGGAAAGGGAGAACTACTAATGTATGGCCACCTATGTGTAAGAAACTATAATGGAAATAAAACCATTCTCGAAACAATTGCCCGGTGTATCTTTCTTTCAAGTTATGCCTCCTTCCATTTCTTTTTGTAAAGTCAGTCCCTCTTATATATTTTGAAACAACCTAAAATCTACTTCTCTCCTATTTTCTAAATACAAAACTCTTTTCTGGGATCCAAAATTAATTTGTGCTTTGATAAATATCTAATTTTTTAAAGATTTAGTTAGCAAGTCAGTATTGTAGTTAAATTACATTCAGTTGTTTTGTAATACTCAGTGGAAAAGACACATTGCAACTTTAATTTGAATCGAATTTCATTATACTTTCAAAATTGAGTGGATTGATGGGTACCAGTAATAAAACCAAAGTAGAAAAGCAGGGCATGATGGCATGCACCTGCAGTCCCAGCTACTCAGGAGGCTGAGGTGGGAATCACTTGAGTTCAAGACTGCAACATACTTATGATTATGCCTACACTCCAGCCTGGTCAACATAGCGAGAATCCGTCTCTAAAAAAGTTAAATAAAAAATAAATTGAATTATTGCTTAAAAAAGTTAAGCCTCTGTAGAATCGTTTGTTATTTTGTAGTGTGAAAATTTAAAATACTGTAATAAGGATTCTTTTAAAATTGATTGCAGGAAATTATTCAAAGCCGTTAAGTGCTATGTTGTTAAATAGTGTTCAGAAGTGCTTCTACATGCATATGATTGATTAATTACCTTGCAAACAACCCTTGAGATCTCTTATAAGTCTTTTGTATTAAGGCTACTTATCCCTCCTACACACTGCTCTTAACTAGAGTATTAGTTTTATCATTTGAAAGCTTTGAATTGAGTGGCACAATTTTTTGGACTCCAAAAGCTACTTCAATTCAGGAATAGCGATTGTCAATATATAAGATATCTAATATTGTATATAGAGACATTGGCAGACATTAAACATAGATATATTATAGAGTTTGATTCTAATAAGTCACTAAAGGAAACTTCCAGAGCTAATACTCTTACTAGTAAATAGTGTTGCTATTCTTCAGCCTCACAACCTTTTTTTTTTTTCCCTGTCAGTATCATTTATTTAGCATTCTTTACATAAATTAGTGACTCCTGTCAGTACAATGAGTAATGCTGTTATAGTTAACACATATTATATGTCAGGTAAACTATTCCATGCTTTTAACACCCATAGATCTAAATTTCACCAAAAGTAAATACAAATGCTCACAGGAGACATTTGCAAAAATCAGATAAGTAGTGTTAGGAATAGATGATTATCATATTTATTTTAATAATTCATTAAAATTATAAATCAAGAAGCTAATAGTATTCAGCTAAATTTTGAATTTAACTGAATCAAATTTCTTTATACTTTAAGTATGGAATCATTTGCTCTTTTTTGACAAGCAGATTGGTTTCTTTCATATTAATGTTGTTTGAGATCTCTTTGAATTTGTGACCTTGGTGAATTAATTTCTCATCACGTATCAGTTTCCTCATCTATAAAAATAAAGAATTTAAATTATAAACTTTAAAATGAACCTTTTAGCTCAATGCTAATATATGATAATATAGCGTTTGAGTACTTAACAATTGTAGATAATAAACAGTTATTCACCACCATTTAATGAGCACCTTTGGAATTATATAGACTATCCTAGGGAAAAATGGTAGATTATATATTATCTGAACTAAATAGTCTTAGTCACGGGCTTTTTATTAAAAGGGAATGGGAGCCATTTGTTTGTGATCAAATATATTAGGTGAATCCAGTCTCCTAAAGCCATCATGATAAAAGTCATCAAAGAGCCACTTCATGCTCTGTATTTCTATAGCACATTAAATATTACTTTACTATCAAAATTATGTCATCAGAGTAACATTTAAAAAATTTATTTTGGCTTCAAGGGTACATAGGCAGGTTTGTTTTATTGGTAAAATAATGTCAAAGATTTCATAACAAAGATGCCAAAAGCAATTGCAACAGAAGCAAAAATTGACAAATGAGATCTAATTAAACTGAAGAGATTCTGCACAGCAAAAGAAACTATCAACAGAGTAAACAGGCAACCTACAGAATGGGAGAAAATATTTGCAAACTCTGCATCTGACAAAGGTCTAATATCCAGCATCTGTAAGGAACTTAAACAAATTTACAAGCGAAAAACCAATAACCCCATTAACAGGGGGCAAAGGACATGAACAGACACTTTTCTAAAGAAGACATGCCTGCAGCCAACAAGCATATGAAACAAAGCTCAGTATTACTGATCATTAGAGACAGTAGCATTTTTATTGATAAGGTCATACCTTATCAGAATACATGATATATGTGATAGATAAATGACTGTTAAATTAATGCTAATCTAAATTAGATGGTTATTTCAGCTTTGATTGAAAACAAAGCATGATAGATTTCATGTGGTTTTATACATACATTTACATATATCTATATAGGTATGTGACAAGAATGTCATAAGACTGTCTATTATTCTGTAAAAACCCTAATTACACACTTTACAGAGAGAAAGGTAGAGGGGGAGAGAGAGAGACAGAGAGGGAGGGACTTAGTTTTTTTTGTTGTTGTTGTTTGTTTGTTTTTTAACTTGAGTGAAAATAGTAAGGTATGAGTGAGAGAGGCTTCGTGTAGCATAAACTAAAAAGCCATAGGATTTCATTTCCACTGTACATACATGAACATATACAGATATAATCTGAGATAAGTCACTTAAAATTCCTAAGCCTCAATTTCCTTATGTATATACCAAATTGTAATGAATATGATAATCAAAATGTAATAATTAAGAAAAATATAGTTATTAATATAAATTATGTTTGAAATTGCAAATACGCATAATAAACATACAGCTATGAAAAAAGTCTGTTAACAGAAATCTAATGCATATGCATAAGGGACTAGCAGTCAACCCACTTACATACACATAGTTACACACATATACACTTAACATGTAAATGTACTATATATACAGCCATAAACACATCAAACTATTTATGTTCATATGTATGGTTATTGCTAAGAGAAACTCCCAAATGAATATTAATAATTCTTGCAAAAAATAGTTTGCTCCTCCATATAATCCTTTATTTTGCTAAATGTGAACATTTTTCAGTAAAGATTTATTTATTCTTTGGAAAGACATGAAAACAATAAGCAAAATTCTTCTGGTTAAAGATGCAATATATATCAAATGCCAACATATGGGTAGTATCAGGGATCTGTTCATTAGTGATGGCTTCTGATGTTATGAGGGGCTTAACCAGGCAGGGAGGATTCAAGCTGCCTTCTAACGAGCAGGTGCCCTTACATGACCTTCTCCTCAACTCCTGCAATTCTCTGGGTTTGACTTGATCCCTCATCCCCATTCAAGATGCAATAAGATTTCTACTCTGATTAGATAGTTTATGGTTTAACACAACTGACTCTAATATTTTCAGGCCTAGCATACTGTTACCAGACATCATTTATCCAATTTTTGTGGGCTAGTGGCCTCTGCTTAGTTACATCAAAGTTGCGTGGCCTAAGACAGGTCACATTTCACATTAAGCAATCATAAGTAACATTTGTTCTTTGTGCATAGTGCTTTCTCTTTAACATGTTACTCAATATTATAACAACTCTCCCAATGAGGCAAACACTATTATTTCCATTTAATAGATGAAGGCGTTGAGGATTCAAGTGGGTCAAATTACCCAGAGTAATTTTTAGGTAATTTAGTGGAGCCCAAACTCAACTCTCAGAGAGCCTAAAAGATGAACTATTCTACTAGAAGACTCTTCTAACAATCTAAGCTTCAATGTCTTTACCTGTAGGGCTCTTACAAGTGCTAATGAGACAACTCACCTAAGTAAAGTACCCAGCAAAAGTCAGCATGTAGTATGAATTTAATAATGTGGAGAGTTAGGAGCAGTAGCAGCGGCAGCAGCAGCAGTGGTGAGTGGAAGCCCATGAATGCTTTATTAGAATGTCATAGAGTATATTCTGTCTTAAACATGTCTCATTTATAAGTTATCAAATGAAGAACAAAGATGTAACGAACTCTGACTTAAGATATGTAATTACCCATTAAAACAAAACACTGGAATTGTCTACATAAAAGGAAAGGAAATTTAAACAATTTCTCACATCTCTTTCTGCCCTAGGCATTTAATATGATTCTATTAATGGGAAACCCAAAAAAGAAAGTCTCTTTCTAGGGATTATATATATCCCTGTCTGAAAGCTCTATTACCAATTTCAGTACTTTATATAATCTTTTGATTTAATAATATCCTGAATATCTATGTGATATGCATTCAGAGCAAAGCTTCGGTCCATACGGAAAATGGGAAGGTCCAAATGTTTTTGTTAAATAAAGCTGTCAGCTACAAACGTATCTGTGAGATCTTTGTCGTACTGTCTAATTCATTTTTACACCTTTATATTCCCTGGAGCTAGAAAGGAAGCAACCATGGCTTAATGGGGCCATTTTTAATTCCCCCCACCCCCACTCCTGCCATCATTTTTTGTACAGGAGTTTCAACTAGCCAGTTTCTTTAGAACCAGCACCAGGGAATGCCATAACAATGAAAGATGGAATAAATGTGTGTCTGAGACTAGTTTCCTCACAAGAAGACCACCATCTGCTTTTTGAGATCCATAAAAAGTTAAAATGCCTACTTTTTGAGAATTTTTCCAGCTGTGTTAAATAAAACAGAAGCTTTCATATATGACAGAGTAGTATTTAAATTCTTACCCCATCACTTTCTAGCTATGGAACCTTCATCTAGTTACTTCTCCTTTCTAAACTTCAGTTTTCTTATCTGTCAAATGGGGATGATACTGTCAGTGGTGTTTGAACCAGAGCAACTCCATCTTGAATAGGTGCTAGGTAAAATAAGGCTGAGACTTACTAGGCTAGGTTCTCGGATTGTTAAGGCATTCTAAGTCACAGGATGAAATAGGAGGTCAGCACAAGATGAAGGTCATAAAGACCTTGCTTATAAAACAGGTTGCACTAAAGAAGTCAGCCCAAATCCACCCAAACCAAGATGGCCACGAGAATGGCCTCCGGTCGTCCTCACTGCTACACTCACTCCAGCGCCATGACAGTTTACAAATGCCATGGCAACATCAGGAAGTTACACTATGCCTTACCCTAAAAAGGGGAGGCATGAGTAATCTACACTTTGTTTAGCATATCATCAAGAAATAACCATAAAGATGGGCAACAAGCAGCCCTCTGGGCTTCTCTGTCTATAGAGTGGCCTTTCTTTCATTCCTTTACTTTCCTGATAAACTTGCTCTCACTATACTCTATGGACTTGCCCTGAATACTTTCTTGTGCAAAATCCAAGAACCCTCTCTAGGGGTCTGGATTGAGACCCATTTCCAGTAACAATACTACCTACCTTTCTTGATGGTTATAAACACTAAAGATGTTGGAAGTAAAGCTCTTAACTGCTTCACACATATTGGCCACTTGAGAAGAATGAGTTCCCTTTGGCTTGTTTTATATTCCCACTGCACAGGGACACATCATAAGAGGCTCCTATGGACTAAATAACAAATATAATAACAATAATAATATTAGCAACTAATACTTAGTTCTTATGTGCCACATACTTTTCTATGTAATCCATTCAGCCCTCTCATGAACCAGATGAAGCATCGTAGAAAGAGGAATACATTTCTTAAGACCACACAGACAGTAAATTACAAAACTGGATTTAGACCTATGCAATCTGGCTTTAGAATCTATACTTTAAATATATTTTACTAGCTAAATGTTTCTCCAGACAGATCCCTATGTCCAGGGCCTGCAACGGATGAGAAACATAGCAATGGAAAAGTAATGAATATAAGCTTTGTATATCGACCTCTAAATGGACCTTCTCTTTCCGTACACAAACCCTGTTACCAGCATGTAAATGCCCTGCTGAGGTCTTTTGCCCACTGAAGTATGAAATGATCTAAACCCTTTGCAGGTCTTGCTTTCAATGTCTCTGTTTCTCTTTTCCAAATTTGAACCTGTACTTCTGCAAGCTGCTCTTGCCTAAACATTTTTCCTTTGAAGAACTGTTTGGGGTCATATTTGCAGTCTGAACTCTGGTCCTGTCTTTGAGGTGGGAAGCTGCCTTCTCCCCTTGACTGCAAGTTTTATGACAGCAGTGGTAAGAAGTGTGTTGGCTTTCTTCCCTAATCTCAAAGTACTCAGGCTGGTTTTTTTGGTTTCAGCATAATCAAAGTTTGACCTTTGATTGGGAAAGTGTCTAGAATTACTAACTAAAAAAATACAAACTCTATACTTTTACTTTGACTGCCTCCTGGTCCACCCCATTGTAACTCGTACAGACATCTCTTTGGCTTTTTTCTTTTTTCTTTCTTTCTTTCTTTTTTTTTTTTTGATGTCATAAAAGTGGACGTAGACATAGCTGAGAAAGGTTGGAGGAAGAACAAGACTGCTGAGACCAGGTTATCCCTGCTGACTAAGGTGGATCTTTCTAAACTTTCTAAAATTTCCTTCTAAACTGGAAGAAAACCAAACCAAAAAGGAGTTTAGATAGATCATTCTAAGTCCAACAGAACAAGTGATCAGATTGTGCAATAAAGTCAGGCATAGTGCCACCTAGTGGACAGTACTCGGTAATTTAAAAAATTGAATAGGGAAGGATTTTACTGAGTCAAGAATTTTGTTGTAGTTCTGCATGACATTTCCTGTCCACTATATTCTCCGGTGAGTGATTGTGGACACAGGAGGATTCAGTTCTTGTCAAAAAGAATTAAAAATAACTGGAATTCAGAGACCAACACAAGTTAGTATAGGATCCAGGGGAAGTAATACTGTGTTTCAAAGGATCGAATAAATGGACAAATACTTGAAAAAAGATTAATCCAAGTATTAAAGACAGTATAACACCAGAAGGTAGTAGACTATGCAACTTGAAGAAAAACCTACTGTAAATGTATATCACATTGTCTCAGGATGTTGGTCTGTTTGGGTTGCCAGATTAAGCAAATAAAAATACAGGATGTCCAGTTAAATTTGATTTTCATATAAACATCATTTTTTAAATATAACTTGTAACAGACTAGGTAGCTAGTCAGACATGAGCAGGACAGGAGAGGACTCCCCTCACCCTGCTGGAAATGTCAGGTAACCATCAAGTGATGATCTGGCAGTCGTTACAGTGTCTCTCTAAAATAATAATTGGTTGCAGCCTGAGCCAGGGAAAGGCAGTCTCCCAATAGACAGAAGTACCTGATGCTGGTGATCAGCAGCTTCCCGATAAGAAGTCAGGAGTTGGGTGAGTGAGCTCATGTATGCACATTAAAAGGCAAAATGGTAGAGTTTAACTGGCATATGACCCCCCAGGGACATTTGACTCCTAAGGGAAGAAGGTCTCAAGTGAGCAGGTGTACAACTCCAGTAAACACACTACACATGCTCACCCTCCCAAGTGCCAGAAGGCCACTGCACATGCAGACAGCTCACCACAAAGAAAGAATCAGGGGAGATGGGATACTCTGCAAGTACGCGTGTTATAATAGGTAGCTAGTAAGAAATGAGCCGGGCAGGAGAGGGCCTCCCCGCCCCCACCAGGAATGTCAGGCAATCATCAGGTGATGATTTGGCAGTTGTCACACTGCCTTTCTAAAAATGATAACTGGTCACAGGCCCCAGGGAGAGGCAGTTTCCCAAAAGGAACTCAGCATGCACATTAAGAGAAAAAATAACAAAGTATGACCTTCAGGGTGTATTCCACTGGAAAAGGGAAGAAAGCCTTAGGTAGGCATGCACATAACTTCTTAAACGTACTGTGCATGCCCTCCTCTCAAGTGTGAATAGGCCACTGCACGTGCAGGTGGCCCACCCTAAGGGAAGAATCATGGGAAAAGGGACACAAGTATGCCAACATATAAAACTCCAAGTCAAAATGTCAAAAGCCACACCTGACCTTCACATGCCCAGTTGGCCCTTTTCCGAGTATGCTTTCCTTCTTTTTGTTTCTGCTCTAAAACTTTTTAGTAAACTTTCATTCCTACTCTAAAACTTGCCTCAGTCTCTCCTGCCTTATGCCTCCTTAGTCGAATTCTTTCTTCTGAGGGGGCAAGAATTGAGGTTGCTGCAGACCCATGTGGATTCGTGACTGGTAACATAAGTATGTCTCAAATATTGCATGGTATGTACTTATACTAAAATATAGATATATATTTTTATTTACTCTGAAATTCAAATTTAACTGAGTGTTCTCTATGTTTTCTGAAAAACTTGTGTTTGGGCTTGAAAAATAAAAATAAAATTTTAAGCCACTCCGTGGCCAAGGAAACTGCAGAGAAACTCTGGAAGCTGAGTTCAGGGCTGTGGCAGGATGGGAGACTGGATGACCCTTATTATACTTCCTCCATTGCTAAAAACTATTAGGCTTTTCTTCCTTAAGGGCTAAGTAGAAATCGGCACATTCAAAAGGATAGTGGCTTATCTTCCTATGTACAGAACAAAGACGAGATGAGATTAATCATTCCTTCACCCTTCCCTCAGAAATCTGCTTTCTGCATTCCCTTTTTCCTCAAATGTTCACTTATCTTATGTAAGATGTAAATTTCCTAGGCACTAGCTATAGACTCACAAGTATGTAATCACTTGTCTCACTGCCACTCCCACCACTCCCCTTTTTAAATAAAATGTACAAATACTAAACCTCCCGAGAACCACTTTGGACAAAACAAACACAAATGCCACTGTAAATCCTGTTTTTCCCATGCATGGTGACAAGCTGGCTCAATAAACCTCGACAATGTGAGATTTATGCCTCAGTTTGAATAACTCAAACTGAGTTTGTCAGGCTTAACCTAATAACTAACTGAGCAGTAGTGTTTCTGTACAAGAATTCCTTCCCAGCATTTCTCAGGAAATGTGTACATTTTTTCTGAATCCCTAGGAGGATTAAGTGAAGAAATTGGAAAAAAAAAAAAAAATGGCAAAAACCATTGTAATTCTCTTGTGAGTATTAAAGAATAACAAGTGACATTGAGATATTATAGGTTTGAAGAAATCCTTTAATGTCAGGTAAAAAGTAAGAGCAGGAAATACTGACATTAGGAATGTAAGGTCAAAATCAATATTTCTAGGAGCAGAATAGGAGTAGGTAACTAGCTAATGTGTTATAAATGAGTATCTGGTACTGTCTGCTGTTTAATGATGAATCGTTCTTATAAATAAAACAAAATTAAGAAATATAAATGCTTAATCTATCTTATACAAATCCTATGAATGCTATTCCAAAGAAGAAGGGGGGGTCAAGGTTTTGGAAGCCGAATGTGTCAGTATGGTGGCCTCTTTACCATGTGAGTCTGCGTAGTGCCATTTATCTAGTTGGGAGAACTGTTACATGTTTCAAACACTACCTAATAATGCTTGCTGGTGTTTTCCAGTGTTTGAAAATTTGGCATAGGCTATAGTTCCTTGTAAACACAACTATTTACATATCCATAATAATGACTAAAGAGTTTCCAAGATGGTTCCCAGTGATCCTTGCCTCTCAGTATACACGCCTTTTCTTTGCTTCCCAGTATACACATCTCCCAGAATATACAAGTGTAGTCCCTGCCTACCACGTACAAGAGTTGCTCTGTGAAGCCAAGATGATATGGCAGAAGTGGTGGTATGCTGCTTCTAAGATTAGTTATAAAAGTTACTGGACCTACTCACCCTCTTTCTCTCTCTCTCTCTTTTCTTTTTTCTCTCTTTCCATACTACTACTTGTGCAGAAAAGCCATGTTGTAAACAACCCTAAGGAGATACCCATGTGGCCAGAAATCGAAGCCTCCTGTCAACAAATATGTAAATGAGCTTGGGCACAAATCTTCCATATCCAGTTAAATTTTCAGAGGCTATAGCTTCAAAAAATAGCTTGCATCAAACTTGATGAAAGACCCTGGGGAAGAACCACTTCCAGATTCCTGACTTGCAAAATCTGTGTTAGATTTAAAAAAAAAAAAATTATTGATTTTCTGCTGATAAATTAGAGGGCAGTCTGTTATACAACAGTAGGCAATTAATATAAAATATGAAAGATATTGTGTTGTAAGAATAATATGATTTTTAGAATTAAAAATTCCAAGGAATTCTGATTTTTCATTGAAAATCCCAAAGATGATTCTCTTTCAGGAAGTTCACCACTGGAATGTGGAAGATGTGCATGGATAATATATCCTTTAACCTGGTGAGAACTCTATCAGGAACATATGCTCTGTGAGAAGTGTGAGTTCTTAACAGTGTTAGGTGGTTAGGCCAAAAAATGTGGAAAATAGATGTAAAGTTCTCAAGCAAATAAACTCAATAGGTTATTTCTTTCCCTATGTTTGGTATCTTTTCACATCTCAACAAAATTCATTTTGTCCATGTTAAAATTATTATTTTATTATTATTAATTTCTGGAGTATAGTGGTGCAATCTCGGCTCACTGCAGCCTTGACCTACCAGGAAGCAATCCTCCCACCTCAGCTTCCTGAGTAGATGGGACTATAGGTGTGCACCACCACACCCGGCTAATGTTGCCCAGGCTGGTTTTGAACTCCTGGACTCAAGTGATTCTCCCACCTTGGCCTCTTAAACAGTTGAGATTATAGGCATTAGTCACTAAAATTCTCGAATAATAACTGAACTGGATTTGTTTTATGACTTGGACTTTCTTTGTGTTTTTATTGTCAAATAACACATCCAGATTCTCTGGTGCTTACTCTTAAATTGCCCCATTTTAGGTTCCTTTCCAAAAATTATGCAGATCTAGCAGATTCTACTGGTCCAGACATCATTGAAAGAAATTCAAGGGCTACGAAGTATGAAAGCTGGTTTAAATCAAGGCACTGATATTATCTGTGCTACTTAACACTTCTAGTTTTTAGCCCCTTTATTTGTTAAATGGGGACAATAATGCTTATCTTATGGCCTATGTGAGAATGAAAAACCAGTAAAACATCTGGCAAACAGCATATGACTATAAAAAATTCTCAACATTATATCACTTGATTATTATTCTACTCTTCTGTGAAGTCAACAGGCAGTGTTTTAATATAATATTTAAATATATAACATATAATTTTTGCAAATTCAGCAAATGTAACCCATGCCCAGGTAAAGGAACATATTAGTTTTATCATCTCAGAAACTCCATGGTCTCTTTGAATCATAAGTTACACCCTCTCCAAGAGTAACCCCACCATGATTCCTAATGCATTGGTTAATTTTGCCTGTTTTTGAAATTTATGTCAATAGAATAATAAAGTCTGTCCTCTTTTTGATGTAGGTTCATTTGATATACAGTATTTCATTGTGTGAATATACCAGAATTTGTTTATCTATTTTAATGTTGATGAATATTAGTACCTTTAGGTGAGGAATATATATTATGAACATAGATGAACACTGCTACACATTTCTGTTGGGTACTCTGGTAGCTGAATAATGGTTCTCCCAGTATATGCACTTCTTAATTCCTAAAACCTCTGAATGTGTGACCTTACATAACCCAAGAAATATAAGGACTATGAGATTGGGAAATTGTCCTAGATTGTTCAGGGGACTAATCTAACCACATAAGTCCTTAAAAGCAGAAAACCTTTCCCTTTCCTAGTACTCACTCTCTCTGTCTCTTTCTGTGTGTGTGTGTGTGTGTGTGTGTGTGTGTGTTTGTGTGTGTGTGTATGCGTGCATGTACATGTATTGAGAGAGAGAGAGAGAGAAAACGGAGAGAAATTCCAACATTGCTGGCTTAAAGATGGAGTTAGGAAGCCATTTTCTAGGGAGCTTCTAGAAGCTGGAAAGGTCATAAAACCAGCTTCTAACCCAAAGCCTCCAAAAGAAACACAAAATACTTTGATTTTAGCTCAGTGAGACCTCTTCAGACATTTGATCCAAAACATTGTAAGACAATAAATTTGTGTTGCTTTAAACTACTAAGTTTGCAGTAATTTGTTATAGCAGTAATGGAAAACTAAGGCAGGTATATCTCTAGTGATGGAATTTCTGGGTCATAAGGAAAGCTTATGCTTGCTTTTATTAAGAATTGCCAAATAGTTTTCCCATAGTGGTTTTTACCAGATTATACTTAACACTATCTGGCTTTGTAATTTTAGGTCCTCCTCATCCTTCTCAGCATTTGGAATTTTCTGTATTCATTTAAGCTCTTCTGGTGAATTCATATTATGCTTTATTTTTCATTTCTCTGATAATTAATAAAGTTGAACACCTTTCAGGCATATGGCATGCTATCTTGCAATATTAACTGTTAAGACTTCACCATTTTTGATGTCTTTTTATTACTCAATTATAAGAGATTTTTATTCTCTGGACATAGTCTATTTTTCCAGATTATTGCAAATATCTTCAGGTATTTTTCTAGTTTGTCAGGTTTTTCTTTTACTCTCTTACTGGTGTCTTTTGATGAAGCCAAAAAAAAAAAAAAAAAGATTAAGAGCTTCTTAATCCCTTTGTAGTCTATTTAAGAAATCCTTATTTCAAAGTCATAACATTTTTTCTATGATTTCTTAAATCATTTTTTCTTTTATATTTAGATCTACAATTCACCTGTAAGACAAAAGTTATGAATCCCCTATTACAAATGGAAAAATCAAGTGATATATGGAGATTTCAATATCAGACAGGAGATAAGAGAACAGCTTGAATTCTGGTCATCTGTCTCGCTTTTCCATAAACAGTGCTGTATTCACTGACCTCATAAAGCCTTCCTTGATGTTCCAGAATCACATTGATCTCTTCTTCCCATAGCCTCTGCAGTTCTCAACCCCATTTGAGAAATGCATCTTATAGTAATTGTGGATATTGTATGCATTTGCACACATTGCCTTCCCTGCTGGATGGTTTGGCTGCTTGTGATCAGTGACTGCCTCCTTATTCATCTTTATTGGGGTCAGAGCATTAGCCCAGCATAAAAATGGTGATGCTCACTACATGGTCTACTAGAATTTCTAGTTGTTAAAAGAAGGAATGAGTTACCATTAATTTCTCTGTTTTACATCAATATTTTAAATTACAACAATGACTTGCTATATAACTGAAGAAAGTCATTAGAAAAAAAGAAAAACCTTATTGTGAGTAACAGTTCTCTGGCATAAAAACTGTCTGAGAAAATAAAAATTCTTAAATTACAAATAGGTGTTTTAAGTGATAGATAGCAATGAGAATATGTGTTACCAATTTATAGTTTTCTCTTCTCAGAAGGCTTATTCTTAGTTACTTATCCTTAAATTAAAAGGCATATCAAGTTAATGTAGCCTGCTATCCTGAGATGGATTTTATGTCATCAGCATCTTTAGCCTTCAATCCTTTTGTATACTCAGACCGCTTTCAGAGGGCCATTTGTGTTTTCTGAAAATCCCTTCCTATCAATCCTTTCTCAGTGATTCTTTTTTGAGTTAATTTTATGATGTATTTCCCTGGTTTTCTAGTACCTTTTGTTTTTTCTTCTCCCTATATTACTGCTTTTGTAACTACATAGTCTAATATTTCTAAAATACGTTTATAACAGCATCTTTCTCATGTGTTATTCATGTCCATTGTCTTACATCATTAAATTGTTAAAGTCAACATGATAGCTATGGAACATGGTTAATTCAATTTAGCACTTAGAGTCATTAAATTCTCCTTGCACTCATGCATGTTTGGTGCTTTGAGGACTCCTATCCCCATCACTCTTCCACTGGGATACTATAAAGAGAAAAAGATTTGAAGTGAGGTAGGCATGTGTTTAAGTTCCAGCTTTGCCACATTCCAACTTATGTCCTTGGACAAAGTGACTTAACCTGTGTCTTTATTTTTTAAATGAGTGTGTGTGCATGTATGTGCATATATAAAACAAAATACAGGATTGTTATGTGGACCAAAAACGTTTGTAATGTGAAGTGTTTAACACAATGTCTGTATAATTACAGTAGGTCCTTGATGTTAGTTCCCTTTTTTTCCCTGAGGAAACAAAATTTAAAGGTAGACTAAATATTCTTATTGACATGTAAGCATATACAGGAAACTAATTAGGAGTTAGTGAGCATTCTTGAGAAACAAATTAGACGGATCAAATTTGAAAACAGCAAGATTACTCTGGTGAGACTGTGGGATAAAGACAGCAAAATGAAATCTTTATGGACCAAAGAGATACCATTAACTGGGTAAAGAAACGGGATTCTTGGGGCCATTGTGATGTGGGGAATGCATGCCCTGTTCGTGTGTGTTACAGTTCCAGTGGTCACTATTAAAACTCCTTCCTGCCAAAAAAAAAAAAAAAAAAAAAAATTGAAGACTAGATATGGGCTGGTGGTTTCTTATCCCGAGGACAGGATCTATTAGAGACTAGATAAGTTAAAGGCGGGAAATGCAGTTAGGTTCTTATCATACTACTGTAAGTAAGAAATTAGAGTCCTCAAATAGAACAGCTACCGTGTGGAGAAAAAGACAAATGCCCATAGGAACAAAGGGATTTACACCTGAAGAAATTAGCTGCTTCGAAATGGAAATATCATACAAAATTTTCATTTCAAATGTTCACAGAGATGTAGCTCTCAAAGATATGTCTTTATAAAATAATTAATTCAAATTGCATCTTCTGTTTCAATCATGATTCCCAAGTATTAGAGGCACCTAGGTAACCGTAACTGTGCATACATAGTTTCAAATATGTATTTAAGTATATGTGCATATTTATGGGTACATAAATTTAATGTCATAAATTATAAAAATTCTATTATGTTTACTTTCATCACGTGATTTTTGAATTGTGAAGACTGTTTTCAGATTTTCCAAGGAGCACTGACAGTATTGCCCTACTAACCCCTCCAAAGAATAAGGCAAATGCATTAATAGATTTTCATGGAGGGTTGGATAATGAGAAAATTATTTTAAAAATTGCTATTAACTCATAAAAGCATGTATAAAATTGGCCAAAGTGATGAAGAAGTTAAGTTACTGGTCACGTTAGATCATTTAAGAGTTGGTTTCACCTGTTGAGGAGCTGCATTTATTTGGCTGAAATCCGATTCAGTTCAGGGTAGTATTTATTAAATATATTATTGGACTTTATAAACAATTACCATATACCTAGAACCAACTTTGTTTAAATCACTTTACATACATTATCTATAATCTTTATAACATTGCTCAAGATAATTATCACAACTCATCTCTTTCAGATGGGAAAATAAATACAGTAGACATTTAAAAACTTGACCACATTCATAGTATGTGTTAAATACATTGTTTGAAGTCTACCCTTTTCCCCTCCTATGCCATGATCTTTTGATATATCACACGAAAAGTTCTGCTTTCTTAATGATAATTATGCCGGTAATACCAAACTAATAGTTTTCCTGTGTAGATATGGATGTGAGGAACCATGGGCAGTAAACACTGACATCAGCCATTTTCACTGGATGTATGAAAAAAAAATTTAAATAAAGTTTCACAATATAATCAAGCGAATTTTAGAATATTCACACTTTATGGCCCAGAAAGTCCACATATTACAATCAGTCGAAGATGACAATCAAAGATGTATATAGACATTAGCATACAAGATTTCTAAAACCATAGTGTTATCCATAACTCTAAATATTGGAAAACAATGTATGCAACCAAAAATTAAGTGAATTGCTTTATAACACATATGTACAATATAATATTCAAAGAATCAGAAAGAATATTTATAGCTAACATACAAAATGTAGTTATGAAATATTAAGCAAAAAGATATAAGATGATAAAAATGTTATACAGCATTCTAAGAATATCTTTGTATACATGTCTATCTATAATATCTATCTGTTCATCCATCTACCTATTGCAAATATTAATAGTGTTTGTCAAGAATGAGATACTTTTTCTTTTAAATTCTTGTTTATTGTTTTAATTTTCTGCCTTAAAAGTAAATAATTTTTAGCTTTAAAAAATTTCTACGTAGCTTTTAAAAATAATGGTATTTCCTGTAGTATACCAAATAACCTTTCTTTTCATAGTTTTAGGTTTTTAGAGCCAGAACCCAGCTCAGACTTAATGAAAGTGGAAACCTCTTTTCCTGACTAAGGCAAATGATTAACAAGAATGCAGGAGTAGTTATGAAGCTGAAAGAAATTTATAGGGGGAAAAAGACAGGAGGTGGTAGGAATATTCTTGGCATTGAACAGATAGTTCTTTGCAGAGAAACAGGAAGTGGAGAATTGTTATTTTTAGATATTTAACTATGACAGAGTTAGCATTATGTGTATTGTGTTAGCCCTATAAAAACAATAAGTTAATCCTCTGTATCTTATCTTAATTGTGTTGACAATGGTTGCTATCAAGTAAATGGTAGTTCTTATTTCAAAAATTTTATGAATCTTATTTTCCACTTTTTTATTGGCGCTACTCATTGTAACAGTGATCTAAAATATGTTCTGCTTACTTTATATGCATATATAACATGTTGAACATGTTAATTAGTCCATAATGTATAAACAAACATGTTTTAATTCTTGACTGGAGCCATGAAAAAAATGAGATTTAAACTTTCCTTGGTAAAATTTTTTTAATACTTTAGTAAATATACTTAGTGCAAGAGGTACAAAAATTATTACTTTATGTTTAATCCCATACTGTAATAAACTGCGGATCATGTTTCAGTGAGGTGTCAGAGCTGTCTCAAAGAAAAAAGTATCTAGAGCCACCTCATACCTCCAAAGAGCCAATTGTTATATTTTCAGGAATACCATCATCTGATTGCTAAACAGCAATTATTAGAAACTTAATTTTACTACAAGGCTACAGTAACCAAAACAGCATGGTACTGGTACCAAAACAGAGATAGAGACCAATGGAACAGAACAGAGCCCTCAGAAATAATACCACACAACTACAGCTATCTGATCTTTGATAAACCTGAGAAAAAGAAGAAATGGGGAAAGAATTCCCTATTTAATAAATAGTGCTGGGAAAACTGGCTAGCCATATGTAGAAAGCTGAAACTGGATCCCTTCCTTATATCTTTTACAAAAGTTAATTCAAGATGGATTAAAGACTTAAATGTGGTCATGTGGCCGGGCGCGGTGGCTCAAGCCTGTAATCCCAGCACTTTGGGAGGCCGAGACAGGCGGATCATGAGGTCAGGAGATCGAGACCATCCTGGCTAACACAGTGAAACCCTGTCTCTACTAAAAAACACAAAAAACTAGCCGGGCGAGA
>NW_012114921.1:1788919-1822365 GCF_000951035.1 Colobus angolensis palliatus | reverse complement strand
AAAAAAAAAGACTTAAATGTAAGACTTAAAACCATCAAAACCCTAGAAGAAAACATAGGCAATACCATTCAGGACATAGGCATGGGCAAGGACTTCATGACTAAAATACCAAAAGCAATGGCAATGAAAGCCAAAATTGACAAATGGGATCTAATTAAACTATAGAACTTCTGCACAGCAAAAGAAACTACCATCAGAGTGAACAGGCAGCCTACAGGATGGGAGAACATTTTTGCAATCTACCCATCTGACAAAGGGCTAATATCCAGAATCTACAAAGAACTCAAACAAATTTACAAGAAAAAAAAAATCAACCCCATCAAAAAGTAGGCAAAGGATATGAACACACACTTCTCAAAAGAAGACATTTATGCAGCCAATAAACGTATGAAAAAAAGCTCATCACTAGTCATTAGAGAAATGCAAATCAAAACCACAATGAGATACCATCACACAACAGTTAGAATGGTGATCATTAAAAAGTCAGGAAACAACAAATGCTGCAGAGGATGTGGAAAAATAGGAACACTTTTACACTGTTGGTGGGAGTGTGAATTAGTTCAACCATTGTAGAAGACAGTGTGGCGATTCCTCAAGAATCTAGAACTAGAAATACCGTTTGACTCAGCAATCCCATTACTGGATATATATGCTCAAAGGATTTATAAATCATGATACTATAAAGACCCATGCACATGTATGTTTATTGCGGCACTGTTCACAACAGCAAAGACTTGGAACCAACCCAAATGTCCATCAGTGATAGACTGGATTAAGGAAATGTGGCACATGTACACCATGGAATACTATGCAGCCATAAAAAAGGATGAGTTCATGTCCTTTGCAGGGACGTGGATGAAGCTGGAAACTATCATTCTAAGCAAACTATCACAGGAACAGAAAACCAAACACTGCATGTTCTCACAGGTGGGAGATGAACAATGAGAACACTTGGACACAGAGCAGGGAACATCACACACTGGGGTCTGTCAAGGGGTGGGGGTCTAGGGGAAGGATAGCATTAGGAGAAATACCTAATGTAAATGATGAGTTAATGGGTGCAGCACTCCAACATGGCACATGTATACATACGTAACAAACCTGCACGTTGTGCACATGTACCCTAGAACTTAAAGTAAACTTAAAAAATTAAAATAAAAAAGTTAATTTTAAAACATTATAATTAAATTGCTTATGTTAAGAACAAGAAGTACTCAAAATTCATACTACTTAGTTATTTAACTCCATTTATTCTTTTCTAGGCTTTTTAAATTATTTACATCTCTTATATCTGTATTGTGGAAATAGTGTCTATTGATGTGCTAACTGCAAATCTCTTTCCATCTCCACTTGCAGAATGTCACATTGGTAGCTTGAAATCAGTAATGGTGGGAGTATTTACATTATAGAAATAAACTTGCAAATGCTAAAACAGGACTTCCATTTTTAACACCTTCCCTGGAAATCTGATTGTGAATATTTACTAGCAGACCATTTAACATATTATTTTTTCATTACTTCCTCTTTTTTCCAGATAATCCTAAATATCATTTGCTGTATTTATGTTACCCATTGTTTTCACCATGCATCATGAAAATATAAAATAAAATAAATTGCAATTTATTCTATGTAGAATTGATGGATTGTCTGATAATACACTTAGTGCCATTTGGTAACAATGATGCTGTAGAGGATATAAAGATAAAATATAGCTCTTGTCTTTACAGTGAGTTGGAGGGAGAATGGATAATTATATATTCAAGTATGCTTTGCTTTGTTATGAAAGATAATGTATATCTATATAATATTGTTTAATTTTCAAAGTGCTTTATAAACAATCTCCTCCATTTAATTCTCACAACAATCCTGGAAAGTAAATAAGTAAGTTATTGTGTCCACTTGGCAGGCGAGAAATCCAAGACTTGCCAAAGGTCATAGAGCCAGGACATTGAGAGATAAAGTAAAATCTAATATCCAACTCTTTTAACTCTGAGTCCTGGGTTATTTGTGCTTTCCTCCATTGTTACAAAAGCAAAATGTTTCAAATCCCATCTATGGGTTTCAGTGAAATTGTACTTGGAGATACTGAGCTTTTTTGGGAAAAATTCAAATGCCTATTGTGACAACCTTAAGATTATTAGTCTATTTTATGAAGTGAAATCATACAGTGACTCTCTATCTCAGGATTTTCATCCCACACATAAAGCACTATAATATTACACTTGAGATGGCTGCCAAAACAGGTAGATTGACCAAAGGCACACACGCTGCCACCCCTGAATCTGTGCTTCTAATGCCTGCAATATTGGTGGGCACAAGTAGTCTTCAGTTCAGAATGAAAGACTATAAAATGAAAAACATTCTTTCAAAAGACAAGACTAAAGACAAGAGGCATCTAATGAAAGTGGAGGATCATACAGGCTAAAAGAGAATGAAGAGAATTGTAGGAAAAAATAATGTTTGAAAAAACAAAAATTTTGTTAGATTGTTTATTTAAAATTGGATAAGGAGAAAAAGTCACCTAAAATAAATCAATTTATATTTTTATTTTTAAAAGTGTTCAGTAGATTTCTATGGGAAATAGCATTTTCAAGGTGCAAAAAGGCACAGTTACCAAGTTAGCCTCAAACCAAATCCATCCAAAGAAATCCCAGAGAATGTGGTATGAATTAATAAATGCCACCATAGAATAAATGCAGCAAACAGAAAATCCATAATAAAGAAAAAACACAGTTGCTGTTGTTCTTGTTTTTATGATTTATCTTTTTATATGATCATTATTTAAAATTGTGGAAGTTTTCTTTTTCCTTCTCATTAAAATCAATAAAAGAAGTGCAGTTTAAATACCTTCAGGTCAAGATTTAATTTAGATACTACCTGAGACAGAATATAACTTGTGAGAGTTAAAGAAATTAAAATGTAAGTGACCTGCGGAGACAAATGGAAATACCTGTTAATATAAACATTAATACGAGTTGATGTAAAATTTTGTCAAAAGTAAGAAGATACAATATTTCAGAAATGTAATTGGGCAGTGGATCACGTCTTTAATCTCAGTACTTTGGGAGGCACAGGCGGGCAAATTGCTTGAGCCAAGGAGACCAAGACCAGCCTGGGCAACATAGCGAAACCTGTCTCTACAAAAAACACAAAAATTAACTGGGCTTGGCAGGGTGTGCCTGCATTCTCAGCTGTTCAGGAGGCTGAGGTGGGAAATCACCTGAACCCAGAAGATGAAGAAGGCTGCAGTAAGCTGTGATTTCACCACTGCACCCCAGCCTGGGTGATGGAGTGAGACCCTGCCTCAAAAAAATCTAGAAATAAATTTAACCAAGAAGATGAAAGACTTGTATACTGAAAACTACAAAACATTGCTGAAATTAAAAAAAAAAAAAAAAAAAAGACATACCATGCAGAACCAGGTTGTGCGCTAAATACAGTATAAGTAATATTCTATTCCTCCCAAACATGTATAATGTCTGCTTCCACTGGTGCAGTCATTCTGCAAATGTAGTACATTATTATCCTGAAAAGTCTTTTGCCTACAACAGATTCCATTGATCAGAGGCTATAAGTAATTTATTGAAAATACAGAAATATAATAGGGCTACTTTGTTGATGGCATGAGTGAAATTATGTATTTATATCATTATATTATAATAAGATATTCTATATCATTACACATATATCAATGTAAATCATATATACATGCAGTCATTTTCAATATCTACATTATATAGATATTACATTATTTATAGTATATATTATATAAATGATATATATTATATAATTTATATTATTTATGTAACATAAATTATATATTATATAATGCAGATATTGAGAAATTATATTTATGTAATATAAATTTTATATATATATAAAATGTAGATATTGAGAATGACTGCATGTTCCTTCTTTCAAAAACCACACTGGAAAAATGAAATACAAGCATACCTTAGGAGAACTTAGTAACTGAGCTACTTATTTTGAAAATGATGCCAATTCTCCAGTTCTCCAATGCAGCCAGTAATACACATTGTGTTAGTGAAATTTTTTAAAAAGCCTCAGAAAAGTTAGGTAGCATTAGTTTTATTTACTATAAAGATCAGACTCTCTGCCAAATATACCTTTTAAAATGTAGTCGATGAGACAAACAATAAATTTCGTAAGTTATCTGACAGCATACTTACAAGGTTCTATCAAATCAGATAGGGGAGAGAGGGTAGAGAAAGTCATACTGCAGCTTTGCTGCTAAATAGACTCAAATTACTCTTCTCTTCTTGCAAAAAATATCATTAGCACATTTCAAATGGGAATCACTTTATAATTCTTTTTTAAATTACCTTTTTACTCCTCAAAATTCTAATAAAATAATTTGCATTTACACATCCTTAATTATATTTCAGTCATCCATTATGAATATAGGCAATTTGCAACTTTTATTCAACATATTCAGATGTGCACTGTTCATGAATTCTGATGTTTATTAGATAATTGACTAATTAAATCTGTTTTAGAGCAAAATTATTTAAGCATGCCCCATAGACTCCATTCTTGTTCCACTTCAATTCTAAAAGCCCTCCATGTTTCTCCCTATAAAACTCTGAATAAAAAGGCCTTCTTCTTTTAGAGCTGAAAATTCCAACACAATTTATAAATGCATTTCTTATATTTTGCTAAAATCCTAGATATTTACAACACTAGTAAATTGTCACATGATCTTTCAAACAACCTGGCTATTATCAAGTATTGCTTCATAGGATTACAGTGGCCTGAGAATAATTAAGTGCTGCTTTCTTTCAGGCTGTTTCTCTAGAATATTCTGGCTCATTATTTAGAAACAAGATAGCTAGATTTCTAAACACAGAAAAGATTATGACAATCACTGCAGTTACGTAAGATATATAGAAAGGCAAGAACTGAAGATTCTTTGGAGAAATAACCAACTCTGAATATATTCTGGGTTTCTTTGCTCTTGTTTCTATGGTATTATAGCATTCCATATTCCTGCAAGTGTTAATAGGAATTTGTAAGGCTTGGATAACTAATTCCATATTTAAACAGATTTAATTACTTAATACACAACTGACTTTCTAAACTGTCCACACTGAATTTGCTGAATAAATGTTATAAATGAGCTATATTTATGAGGGAAGATTGAAATGTTTAAAATGCAAATGCAATCCCTTTCTCATATGAGAAGGAAAAGTGAAATTGGAAACAACAATAGACTTTTTAAAGGTCTTCAGCTGGAATTTTAATGATTAGACTAATGACATCAAAGCACATCCCCAGTGCCTGTCTCTAGCTTCATACTAGTCTTTTATTGTAGACCAGTTGATATAGCTTTTACATGGAGATGACACAGAGTGTTCTTTGATTCCTGCAAGTAACTTCAATATTACATCAAAAATTCATCTGGGGCTTTGAATCCTCCTAAGATTAGATATATATCTATATTTTCAAATAGTATTAAGGTATAAATGTTATGACTTCTCCTCTATAATCATACTTTTTCACCAAATACATTAGACCAAAATAAATTTATTCATTATAATCTCTTTAGACATATAAAATTATGTGTTATTTATAGCTGCTGGTAGATATTGGGATGAAATTATTTAAAGGACTCAGAGATTAGGTCATGGGAAAAGACAGATTATACATTTCAAGTCATTTTATGATAAAATTTGAAAAACAAATGTATTATAAACCATAGGTTTTGGATATTTATTGACAATGCAATTGGTGGCTTCAACCAGTATCTACTTTTTAGTTTTTCTTTGTTTTTGTTTTTAATTTTGTTTATAGTTAATATCATATTTTCAGTTATTAATTACCACCAGATCTGGACATTTTATAATTACTCAAATGTGTTTAACACTTTTAGAATGCTTTACACAAGATAAGGACTGATAATTTTCTTCATTATCTATATTAATGTACTAACTTATATCAACTTGTTTTTTCTAAACAAGAATTCTTGTTCTAACGCTAGGATTTTGTAAGTGATATGTTATTAAATATTCCCTTTGTAAGTATTTTATCAAACTATGTGTTTATTTGAAAATAATCTATTTTTATTGATACTTTAGCAATGTTTCCATTGAAGTTTATTAAGTCAATACAATTAAATTCTACCTTGCTTTGAAATGCATATTTCCCTTCCTCTTTTGGATAATTATAAAAGTATATAGAGAGTAATTATTGCATATTAGTCCTTTACAAAAATAAACTGAACATTTTACCTACTCTAAGTTTATAGCCCAAAATGTAAAGGCAAGTATAATAATTTTTATATAAAATTGACATTATTATATGTCTTAAGAGGTGAATGTACAGTCAATGAGACCATGAGCCCTAAAAATTGTTTTCACTTGAGAAAATGAGGCAAGACTTCTGGAATAAGTAGCTTGTAAAATGGAATATCTTGAGGTATATGGTATAGACAAGCAATGTATTTAGAAGAAAGACATTTCAACCAGAATAAACATAAGTCATAAATAGGAATAAAGGCAGAAAAATCACTAAAAATATAGCATACAAAATAATGACTTCAGTCTAATCAGATATTGTTAGGTTCAAAATGATTTCTTCGAAAAAAACTTAACCAGTTTGAATCCAAACTATAATCACCCATTCTTGACTGTGAACTGCCATCTACTAAATCTGCCAAGAAATATGTCAAGATATTGAGAAATACATAAATATAATATGTAAATATATATATCCATAAATATATTAATTTATGTATATGAATATACACACCCCTATATACTATTTATAGAAAATTTTTTGTAGTCCTGAAAAAGCAACTAAATCGTGTTAACTCCTAAGTGCATACAAAGTACATCCATAATGCTAAGGCATTGTAGACTTCCTTTTGAAACAGATTTAGAGGAAACATACCAGCTTGCTTTCCCTTTATAAAGATTGAATAGCTCTTTATAGTGGGTTTATTTCTACCATTTGTAACTCTTTGTGCTCATTTCTATATTTGTCCTACAAACTTTTCTTAGGTGTCTACAGTATGCATAGCACAATGGTTAACACAGTGAGATTATAAAACAAAACAAAACAAAACCCTGGATACAAAATACGACATTTATCTTTAAAATAGTTTGCAAAAAAAGCAATAACTAGGAGAGAGAGAGAGGAAATAAATATAGATAAAATGACTAATTTGTATGAATGCTACCCGGAGTGCATATGAGAATTCTGTATAAAAAGCCATTCATTCTACTCTGGGGAGAAGAACATGCAATCGTGAGCGAGGGGCTCTACAGACACTAGTTGTTGGCAGGCTTCAGAAACACATCTACTGAAACATATTAAACATGCATATTATTTAAATATTTTTATTAGCTAGGTTTTTATAAAGGTTCTCAAAGTATTTTCTCCCTTACACTTTCTTTTTCAACTCATAATTTCCATGCCACACAGCCAAAGCTTGCCACTACAGTTAACTTTCCTAAGGGGATCAATGACTGAATTAACTTGACAGAACAGATATTTGAATTTATTGAGACTAAATGAAAACATCTCTAAATTATTTCTCTCCTTCAAGCCACCATGTACATACTAAGTTGCTGTAAGAAAATTCAATGAAACCCTCTTTCGTCAGACCAAAATTCTATTTAAAATTGAATAATTCAGTTATACTTGAATCCCTATTTATAACTCAATCATCTACTCAGAAATTTCTGAATTCTAAATTCAAGTTGCCATGCCATAGATAAACAGGTTAGCACATTCCTGGTTGAATTGAGTGCAGAGGAATTCTTTTTTTTTTTTTTTTTGAGACGGAGTCTTGCTCTGTCTCCAGGCTAGAGTGTAGTGGTGCGATCTCAACTCATTGTAACCTCTGCCTCCTAGGTTCAAGCAATTCTCCTGCCTCAGTCTCCCATGTAGCTGGGACTACAGATGCAGTTAATTTTTGTGCTTTTTAGTAGAGACCGGGTTTCACCATGTTGACCAGGATAGTCTCGATCTCTTGACCTCGTGATCTGCCCACCTCGGCCTGCCAAAGTGCTGGGATTACAGGCTTGAGCAACAGCGCCCAGCCTGGAGTTCTTAATAAAGCATACAAGCCTTCTCTCTTTGAGGTGAGATATGTCATGTAGAAATAGGACTGAAGAACATCCTGTAAGAAAAATCTTTCCTCGGGAAAAAGCCATCTTTTGGCTCTTTGCAATTCTTACAAAAATGGGTAACCATAAGTTTGTTGACAACTAGTCAGCACTCTAGGAGTCTCTTCCTGCTGTCAATAGTATCTACAAATCTCTAATTTATTAATAACCTACTAACTGATGGGTACTATAGTGGAAGGCTTAAGTATCACTAATTTGTAGAAAAGAAAGCAGACTCAGAGGCTTTAGAAGATTAACCCAAAATTTACTGCTGGCAGTGACCAGAGGATGGTATTCGGTACTACAGAGGATTTTCATCCTGAGATCAATCAATCAATTGCAGTCTCATGGCAACCCCCCACAGCATACATCTACTTGTTTTCTTTTTGGGGTGGGTTGTGACTAAAAGGTTGATTTAATCAGACACTGTGTTATAAGAAAATTAAAGGGCCTTGGATTTACAATGAAAGCAAAGGGTTTTAGCACAAACTCTGTAACTTAAACTCTTTGGGTTCAGTTTCCCCTTACTCTGAATGGAAGCAGCTCATAGGTCCTGCTTTTGTTGGACACATGCTTGCTTTGTAATTGTTATGTATGCCATGTTAGGAAACAAAGTGAAAGCTGAAGGTCTTTCAGAAAAGATTTTCTTTACATACAGCTTTATTCAGATGGCCCACAATAGTGTAGGAAAGATTCCAGTTATTCCTCTGCATATGGAATGGCATGAGAACATTCCACGCAGAGAAAACCATATGTGAAAAGCCTGGAAGCATGAAAATCCTTGTTCTGTAGGTAAAGAAAGGGTGTATTTTCTGTAATGGAACTTGAGGAAGGAGTAGAAATCTGGCTGAAAACAAAAATAGTTTTCTCCCTCCTTACAGGGGCATGAGTTTAAAGCTGTTCAGTGTGTGTGTGTTTGGGACTAGGCATCACAGGTTTTTAAGATTAGCATGTCCACATTGGTTTCAGATTGATAATTCTGTGAACAGAATGGTAAATAAATTGAGAAGATGATGTATTTAATGCAGGGATTACAAAGTAGAGAGTAAATATATGGGTTGAATATTTTATAGATCTGTATAACTTGTACTTCCAACAATGAGCTTAGAGTTTGCTACTGCCAACACTTAATTAATAATGTGTTTGCTGCCTTTCAGAACAGCATGTTATTAGTAAAATTCGGTAGGACATTTATTTTCTTTTTAACCTCCTGGGCATATTTTTATCCTTCCTGATTTATATTTCTCCCTGAATGTGGCTCAACCATTAGCATTGAACTTAGGAGGTAAAACACTGCACTTATATAATGAATTCTCCCAGCATACCGGAACTGATGCACGGAGGGTTTTCATCTCTTTGAGCTAATTATGCCTTGCTAATAATATTTAATGTGTAGAAAATCTTTAATTTATAGAAGAAAAATTCATATTATTATTATGATGAAGATTTAATCTCCTCACTTTTCTATTCCACAAAGAATTTCATTCAGTGTATAAATTCTCTTTGCCACATATCAAGCATATCTGCTTACAGAAAAAAATTAAGAATTAACCATGAAATTGGAACGGGATTGGTAAAATCAGTTTCTTGAATAATGTCACGGGAGGGTAAAAGTCTATCAGAGAAAAAAGAAAAAAGAAAAACTTAATTGAATAGTCAAATCAGCCATTATATTTTTAAAGCAATAAAGCTTATAAATGGGCAGTTGGTATTTAATTAAAATAAATGAAAGAGTCGTCTTAGTTCTTCATACCAATATAATACTATTCTTGTGGCAAGCATTTACTTTTCTTACAAAGAGTCAGTTTTACATCTTAGGTAAAGTATTCCTCAGAAATTAAATACTAGAATCAAACTGCCATACTACAGTTTACCATTTAACAACATTTTATCTGAGGACAATAAAATATTCTATACTTGTTCCATACCATCTCCATATGGCAAAACGATATTTTCTTATATTGAAATCAAGGCATGTGGGATAAAAGTGGTGAGCCTAGCACTCAAATCCTGCTTGTTGAGAATTATACTCACCAGCTTCATCTTTCACTATTATCCTCCTACCCTATGCTCCAGCCATTAAAAACTATTTACAAGTGCAAAAGCATATTCACATTTGGTTCCATATCTTTGAACAAGCTGTTCCACATTCCCAATTCTATTCTCACTTTAGTCTTTTCCCTTGGTGAGCTAACTCCCACTTGAACTTTCAAGCTTTTATCAGCTATCACCTGGGTTAGGTCCTCCATGTTACACTGAATGTGGTAATTATTGTTCAGCATTGCAATTCAGATCACTTTGTTTTTCTCCCCTATCAGATTAAAAGATTCCTGAAGGTAGAGAAAAAAAAAAAAATTCTTCATTATAACCATCTATTAATAGAATTTTACTTCACAGTAAAAGTCAATTGAATAAATAAATATATAGATAAGTAAAAGAAAGTAATGGACAAATTAATGGATGCCTAGATGGATGGGTGAATATTGACTTAGAATCATATTTTTTTTAGCAACCTTATCTCACACATAACTTATGCTAACTACTGACAAAATATCTAAATATACTTTATTACCAGTCTACCCAAGTGTGAACATTTGTACCTAGCTGAATTTAACATTTGCATTTTGTTGGTTAAATTATACCTTGTTGGAATTAACAACTTTTTTCCCCAGACTAGTGACACTAAAATTTAATATGCACAAAGATCACTTGAGAAAAATGCTAAAACTTCACATTTGTGATCCCACTATTATAGATTCTAATTCAATTGATCTAAGGCCAAGAAATCTTAATAGTCTCATTAATAAACACTTCTTAAAACTTGTTAATAAAAAATAAATTTATTTATAAACAGTTAATGAACATTTCAAAAGACTTCTTAATAAACACTTAAAGTAAATTTTGTAGAGGTGATCCACGAACCATATTTTCAGAAGGACTTTTCTGTGTATTGTGCTAATTTTCTTATGTTATACAATTATGATCTAATCTAAGTTTATTCCATCCTAAAATCTTATGATCATGTTCTGTATTTTCTCATACAAGTTACTGATTCACTGATTCTACACACGATAACTCAGATTACATCCCTGAAAACAGTTACAGAATTGCTTCCACCATAAAAATAACATTAGATCATCAACACAGATCATAATCAGTTACATTCAAGAGTTTGTCTTTAAATCTATCCCTTAATTCTCCAATTCTTTACCAGTATATTTTGAGATACCATGTTAAATTACAGTACTAACTTTATAAACTCTATTTTGGTTTCTTCTGTCTAATCAAACTACAACTGCGTAGCAAAGAAAAAAATGTGTTTGGTGGACATGCTTTATTTTCCATGAAAACATGTAAGTTGAACGACTTTATTCTTTAAGGTAAGTATAAGCAACCATTTAAAACATAGTTCTAGAATATTCCTAAAGTCAAACATGAAAGCAAGTTTTCTTGCCTCTCTTAAAAATATGTGTATGTCATATAATCCTAACAAGAACACAACAAGTCTTCAGTTTTAAATTCTTATCTAAACCTAAGATGAAAAGCACTAGTATTTTTATTTTTTATTATTTGTTTTATTTAATTGACAAATAATAATTGTGTATATTTGCTACATGCAATATTATGTTGTATATTTACTACATACAGTGGGATTGTTCTGTATATATTACAAAACAATACAATCTATTTAAAACATCCTTCATCTCACCAATGTATTTTTTTTGTTGGTGAGAATGTAAATTAGTGCTGCCATTTTGGAAAAGAGTATGAAAATTCCTTTAAAAAAATAAAAATAGAGCCACCATATGATATGTTTTAGATTTGTGTTCCCACACAAATCTCGTGTTGAATTGTAAAATCCAGTGTTGGAGAAGAGGCCTGGTGGGAGGCCATTGGATCATGGGGGTGATTTCTCCCTTCCTGTTCTCATAATAGTGAGTGAGTTTTTACAAGATCTGGTTGTTTAAAAGTGTGTAGTGCATCCTGCTTCACTCTCTTCCTCCTTTTCTGGCTACATAAGACATGCCTGCTTCCCCTTCACCTTCTGTCATGATTGTAAGTTTCCTGAGGCCTTTGCCAGTCATTTTTCCTGTATAGCCTGCAGAACTGTGAGTCAGTTAAACTTCTTCTGTATACAAATTACCCGGTATCGCATAGTTCTTCATAGCAGTATGAGAATGAACAAATACAGAAAATTAGTACTAAGGAGTGGGGCATTAATATAAAGATACCTGAAAATGTGGAAGCATCTTAGGAACTCTGTAATGGGCAGAGGTTCTAAAAGTTTGGAAGGCTCAGAAGAAGACAAGAAAATTAGGACAAGTTTGGAACTTCCTAGAGACTTGTTAAATTGTTGTGAATAAAATGAGGATAGTGACATGCACAATGAAGTCCAAGCTGAGGTGGTCCCAGATGGAGATGAGGAACTTATTGGGAACTTAAGCCATTCTTGTTATGCATGAAAAAAGAGATGATCTGAAACTGGAACTTATAAATTAAATGAAAAACAGAGCATAAAAGTTTGGAAAATTTAAAGCCTGGCCATGTGGTGGAAAACAACAACAACAACAATAATTTACTGTGAAGGAATTCAAGGCAGCTGCATACATTTGAATAAGTAAAGAGAAGCCAAACATTAATACCCAAGACAATGGGGAAAATGCATCAAAAGCACTGTAGAGATTTTCATGGAAGCCCCTCCTCCCATCACAGACACTGAGGCCTGGGAGGGAAGAATGGTTTCTTGGGCCAGGGCTAAGGATCCACAATCCTGCACAACTCTAGACACAGGTCTTTGCATTCCAGCCACTCCCACTCCAGCTGTGGTTAAAGGGGCCCCAGATACATTTTAGGCTACTGATCCAGAGGGTGCAAGTCATAAACCTTGACAACTTCCACATGATGGTAAACCTGTGGGTACACAGAAGGCAAGAGCTGAGGCTTGGGAGCCTCTGCATAGATTTCAGAGGATGTATGAAGACACCTGGAGGTCCAGGCAGAAGTCTGCAGCAGGAATGGAGCCCTCATGGAGAACCTCTACTAGGACAATGCAGAGGGCAAATGGGGGGTTGGACCTTCCACACAGGAGTCCCGAACTGGGGCACTGCCTAGTGGAGTTGTGAGAAGAGGGCCACTGTTCTCTGGATCCCAGAATGGTATGTCTACCAACAGCTTGCACTGTGTGTTTGGAAAAGGCACAGGCACTCAACACCAGCCCTTGTGTGTAGGGATGGGAGCTGAGTCCCAGGAGTGGAGCTACCAATGCCTTAGGATCCCATCCCTTGCGTCAGTGTGGCCTGGATGTGAGACATGGAGTCAAAGGAGATCATGTTGAGCTTTAAGATGTAATGACTGCCTTGCTGGATTTCAGATTTGCATGGATTTTAGTTTTTAGTTTTTGTGGATTTCTCCCTTTTGAAACAGGTGTATTTACCCAATTCCTGTGTCTCCATTGTATCTTGGAAATAACGAACTTGTTTTTGGTTTTACAGGCTTATAGGCAGAAGGAACTTGCCATGTCTCAGATGAGACTTTGGACTGTAGACTTTTGAGTTAATGCTGGAATGAATTAAGACTTGGGGGATTGTTGAGAGAAATTATTGTATTTTGCAATGGGAGAAGGACATGAGATTTGGGAGAGGCCAGGGGTGGAATAATATAGTTTGGATTTGTCTTCTCACCCAGATCTCATGTTGAATTGTAATTCCCAGTGTTAGAGGAGGGGCCTGTTGGGACGTCATTAGATCATGGGGGTAAACTTCCTTCATGCTGTTATCATGATAGTGAGTGGGTTCTCATGAGATCTGGTTGTTTAAAATTAGGTAACACCTCACCCTTCCCTCTCTCCCTCCTTCTCTGGGCATGTAAGACATGCCTGCTTTCCCTGCAGCTTCCATTATGATTGTAAGTTTCCTGAGGCCTCCCAGCCATGTTTCCTGTACAGACTGAAAAACTGTGAGTTAATTAAACCTCTTTTCTTCATAAATTACCCAGTCTCAGGTAGTTCTTAACAGCAATTTGAGAGTGAACTAATACACCATATTATCCAGCAATCCCATTTCTGGGTATGTATCCAAAGGAATTGAAATTGGTATGTCTAAGAGCTATGGGCACTCCCATGTTCATTTCAGCATTATTTGCAATAGCCATGATATGAAATCAACCTAAGTATCCATCAGTGGATAAATGGATGGAAAAAAATGTGGTTTATAGCAACAATGGAATATTATACAGCCTTACAAAAGAAGGAAATTTTGTCATTTGAAACTGCATGGATGGAACTGGAGAACATTAAGTGAAATAAGCCAGGCACAGAAAGACAAATACTGTATGATCTTACTTATAGGTGGAATCTAAAAAAGTCTATCTCATTGAAACAAGCGTGGAACGTTAGTTACCAGAGGCTGACGGGGTGAGGGGGAATGGAGAAAGAAAAGATGTTGATCAAAGAGTACAAAGTTTTAGTTAGACTAAAACTAGGAGACTAGTAGAATAGGTTTTAGTTATCTATTGTACTAGAAGACTAGGTTTTAGTGATCTGCTGTACTAAATGGTGACCACAATTAATAATAATATATTGTATATTTTTAAAATACTAAAATAACATATATTTATGCTTTAAATTTTAATAAGTGGCTCAAATAATTTAAATAACTTAATCAAATTCAAGAAATAAATTTAAAACTGTGACCTCAAGTAGTCAGGTCAGAGGTCGTGAATGACTGAATGACTGTTAATTCTGCTGTTCTGCCATACTGTATCTCTGAGAAACAGAATGTATCATGCATGGTGAATCTAAGTCTAATAGATCTATGTCTAATGATAGTAGCCCCTGGGAGCCCTGGAAATTATTTATATTAGTCATATATGGATCAAAGGGAATCAAGTAATGATGAATCTGAAAAAAGCTAGGCACTGCATATGTGGTCTGTGACAAACCAAGGCAAAAGTATTACGTGTGTTCAGTGAGATAACACACTAAGTAACTGTTCACCACCTACCATTCATTGGATCTTGCACCTATAAACAATGACCTCACCATTGTAGGGAGATAAACATTAATAAGTAATTGTACTTCCCTCCAACTTTATAACCTACTAAAGAAGAGGGATAAGTAAATAAGATAGATTACCATGAGTACAAATATGGAGATAAGAAAATAACCTTTAGAAAGTCTAGTGACTGATGCCAATCAGGGCAACTTTATGAAGAAGACAGTATATAAACACATTTGGGATGGTAACACAGCCCACTTCATTCAAGTCTCTACCTTGTGAAGCTGTGGGGCTTTCTCTTTGGCATACTCTGTCATCAGAATTAAACCAAGGATTCAATTTCATTTTAATTGCTTTAAATCCCAGAAGACTAGGTAAATTGCAAATACAGTTCCCAAGATGAGGAACGCTGTGCCAGTATTGACTTCATGCTTAACTGAAGCAGATACAAAACTCACTAATTAGCATAGGCATAAAGAATAATTTAAGATTTCATTTAATTGAAAGTTCATAACTTAGAACACAACAATTACTTAATTAGACTATTCTTATATTAACCTCTCTCCCAAATGCTTAAAAATTCCATCAAGTTAGTTCAGCATGCTTAGGGATTTGGTAAAGTTTTCTTCACTTGTCTTTGTGTAGATAACTGTATACTCAGTAGATGGACTCTACAGGTTCTATCTTGAGTACCCATCATAAAAATGGAGAGGGAAGAAACAGCTTTAGGAGAGTTATAAGAAAGTAAGAAGTTGATTTCAATTATTTGCCCCATATTTTCTCTTCCCAAACTTTATATCCCCAATCTGTCGACTCTAATAGTGGAGTGAAAAAGTTATCTAGACTCTAATTATTGTAAAATGTGAAGATCGTTCCCAACAGAGAGACCTACTCTTGGTCCATAAATTGTAGAAATATATATGAAGTTATCTCTAGTGACCTTTCGTGCAGTGATTGCGACTGCAGATACTGTTCCAAAGATCAACAACTTCTATGTAACACATGTCACTATCTAGTCACTAGAATTCTACTGTATACTTGGTGCTGATTTTTTATTCTTTACTATTTATTATTGTGTGTGTGTGTCTACACAGTAGACTTGCACATTTGTGGGTGTGTGTTTGTGAGTGTGCTAATATGCTAGCTCAGTTCTCACTTCCTTTTCTTATAAAGCCACTAGTTCCACTTTCATGAAACCCATTAATTAATCTATTAATCTATTAACCCATTAATCCACTCCTGAAGGTAGAGTCTTTATGATCCAATCACCTCTTAAAGGCCCTACCTATTAATATTGCCACATCAGGATTAAATTTCAATGTAAATTTTAGAAAGGACAAATAGTCAAATTATTGCAGATTACTTTTTAATTTTAAATGTAATTTTAAATGTAAGTTATGCTATACAATTCATATTACCAAGTAATAGAACAGCATAATAAAAAACTTGAAAAGTGGAATAAAAAATACAAATACTCTTACCACCTGAACCCAGTCCTGGTTTGACTTTTATGATGTTTACTTTTACATAGGCAGAATCATATTTTATCCCTTTTTTCTTCACCATTATCTTATCACTTTGTAGCATAAACATATCTCTATTACTCCTATAGAACTTTGTGTCTTCCTTTTACTTTTGTGCTTTCTCCTGCTCTTGTTCTCACTCTCGCTCTCTTTCTTTCCTTCTTCAGACTTTTCCTTGTCAATATCCACTTTCTTTGCCCATTCATTCTTCCTTGGTCTACTGTAATTTGGCTTTGATCTCACTTCTCTACTAAAATTGTTCTAAGATCAGAAATGACTTCCTACCTTCATAGCTACAGTGGATATTTTCAGTTCTTTCATTTAATTTGTTTTGGGAATGTAACAAGAGAGGGCATGAGTAAGCAAAATTTTACCAGAATTAGGGAGTGGGGGGCAACGGAAGATGTTAGAAATCTGGAAATAAGATAGTTTAAATATTGCTAAGTGTGTGTATTTTCTGCATTGAAAGAGCTGGAGATACAGTGAAAGAGTAAATGACCATGTGGATATGATAGAATAAATTTGGTCCATTCTTCATTCTTTTTCTTCATTTTTGTGGCTCAGATTGGTGGCCTCTCTGCACTAATGCAGGCCCCATTAGCTTAATATTTTGAAAATCATAACACCCTCTAACCAGTATCCCAGTCATCAGATAATTTCCTCACTAATCTAACCTCCACAGATATGCGATGACCTTTCACACCTGGAAAATGCTTAGTCATAAAATACAATAAATATGGTAGCTGGGTGCAGTGGATCATGCCTGTAATCCCAATGCTTTGGGAGACTGAGATGAGAGGATCACTTGAGGTCCAGAGTTCAAGACTAACATGACCAACATGGTGAAATCCTGTCTCTACTAAAAATACAAAAATCAGCCAGCTGTGGTGGTGCATGCCTGTAATCCAAGCTACTCTGGAGGCTGAGGCAGGAGAATAGCTTGAACCTGGGAGTCAGAGGTTGCAGGTTAGCCTAGATGGCACCACTGCATTCCAACCAGGGCAACAGAACGAGACTCCATCTCAAAAAATAAATAGATAAGTAAAGAAATAAGGCTAAAGTTTTATCACTTTAACCCAACTGTGGTTATAATTTTGTGATATTTAGTTTCACATAATTATATTTATATTATATACATTAGTTTTTGTCCTACTATTATCTCTTTGTGTTAATATAAACATTTCACCATGCCTCCTGGGAATACAGGAGAAAGAAGGCTTTTCCAGAGCACTTGTGCTAAATGAGTATTATTTCAATGTTGTCAGAAGTCCTTATTTTATGAACACAATAATTGTAAGCTACTGGTAACAAATAGTAGCAGCTAAGAGCACACACTATGGATGAAGCGAGACTGACAAGATTCAAATCTTTGCTTGAACTTTAACAAGTTTGGGACTTTGAACAAGTAGGTCTATGTTCCTGAGCCTCAATATCTCTAATTGGAGAAGATATAATAATACACACATCTTAGTGTTATTGTGAGAATTCAGTAACATACTACATGTAAATATTTCAGTGTTTGGCACATAGCGACATAGGTAACATTACTACATGTGTGTGTGTGTGTGTGTGTGTGTGGTAACATTAGTGCATCAGGAAGGCAGGAGGAGGAAAACAAGCACACACATTGTTTTCTGTGATTGTTTTATGGGTGGCCATTTCGTGTACTAGGAAAAATAAGAACTACATTTCCAAAAACCTCATGTCTAATCTAGCTCTAACAATAGCCAACCCTGGTCACATCTTCCCAACTAACTAATTAAAATAACAATTGTATCCCATAGATTTCATGGACAAGGACGTTGAGGTTTTAGAGAGGCTCTTGACAAATATTCTAAGAATGGGAAATAATATCAAGGACTGAAAGGTGATACCCTACAACAATGCCACCTCTGTAAAATCCACGTCCTGAATCGAGTGATTTCCAAAATTCTTTGATTAGCTTCCATTACATGAACTATAAACTAGTAACTATAAAAATAAGTAAATTAATATGTATAGTTGACCTGCTCATTTAAAATGTATTAATTAAAAATTATTTAACTCTTTTTCAGGTATACATTGCCAACAACAAAGTGAAATTATGTGTACTGGTTATAAAAAAAATACTATCTTATTCTTTATTTTGGGATTCATTTTCACCTTCCCTTTGTTAACACACTGCCAAAAGACATTTAAGGATTGTTCAATTTTTTTTCTTTCTGCATATTTGACTATGATGGAAAATATATATTGAAAACTCATTTGCTGTCAAGAACTGTACCCATGTATTTAAAAGCTCTTCTAGTAACAATAGATGTCTTCAGGTCAAAATTACCTTTATCAAAATATTTTCTCCTTCTTTTATCCAAAAGCGTGTTTTACAATAGCAGCACTACACCTATATTAAGTAAAAACTTCAGGAACTGCAATTGAATAGCAGAATATGTTCAGTGCCAAAGTTCACACTTTCCTGAACCTTAGAAATGCCATCCACTCTTGCAGGTTTCAAAAAGTGTCTCTTTACTAGGAATATAACAAAGCTTCAAAGGTTATAGAGTCAGGCACCAGGCTTCTCTAATTGGAGGGTGGACGTCTTCTCACTCAAAATAGTCCCCAAAATAGAATAGAAATAAGCCAGATGGTCCTGACCAGAAGCTCAATGACAAGGCTTATATGTAAATAAGTCCCAGTTATGAATTAGGAATAAAAGTTATTTAATGTAGAAGTATCTTTATTGTCCTAGGAAGACTGTGAGAACTATAAACAACTTCAGAAATAATTTAAGTCAAATGTTTCTTTTTTAACCAAGGAAACTGAAGTCCAGAGAGGTTAATCATTTGATGTCCTGCAAAGAGCTCAGGACTTTTGACTCTTACTGCAATTTAACTTAATATGTGTTTTTCATAATATGCCCCATAAAATATAAAAGGAACATCATGCCAACCTATGAGAAATTTTTATTCTATTGATATCAGGCATATCATTTTGCTTTTATTTTTAGTGGAGTTCATATTTGAACTCCAAATGAAGTTGTTTAAAATGCATGTTCTGAAGTAAAACTGAAATGACAGAAAGACTGCTAAGGACAACACAGAAAAAGGGTTATGTTATTCTAGGAAATAATTAACTTATTTTCAAATTTAAATGTAAGCAAAGAGCGTCTTTTTCTTCGTACGGGTTTTAAAACCCCCTTTTTGGTGCAGATAGTAAAGATGCATCCCCTAGAGAGAACTGATTTCAGACGGAGACCACAAACAGTACTTGAATCAGTGACAGAGAGCTATGGCATCCTGAGTTGCAGTCAAATTTTGTAGATCATATTACAAGAAAGCAGTGCAAACCTTCCATAAAAACTATGTTACAGTGTATATCAATACTGTACTTGGAACACATATCTAGAAAAAGACAAACTGAGTAATAAAGTTTTCACAATGAGAATTTAGCAACTAACTAAAAATCTGATCGAGTAAAATAACAACAATATAACATAAACAGGAGGAGTCATGTTGAACTAAACTCAAATATTATTCCACTGGCTAAACTGGCTACAAATTATTCTCAGCTTCTTAAATATTAGGAAGCAGAGAATGATATTGGAATCCCTAGAGCCATCAAATATGGTCAACATATGTTACATAGATATGTGCAGATATGTGTAAATTTTGTGGGAATATATTTCAAACTTCTGGTTCAGTTACTTTAAAAAAGTATTGCCTTCATTAATATCTGAAGTTACAAATAACCACTTTACTTTCTTGATGTTGTTAAAGGTATATGGATATCAAGACTGGGTAATCCCGACTTGGCCGAGATTCTAGATTTCTACACAGAGACATAAGAAATATAGTTAAGGTGCCAGAACACCTCTAGTATACATCAACATCTATACACACACATATAGACCGTTCCCTGACTTCCATCTGGGTGTGCTCCATATTACCGTGAAATTACAAAATCAAAGACTAAGAGGTAGCCCACTCACAATTCTAAAACCAGTGGTACGTGGCTGCTTAGCCTCTTTTTGACAGTTGAAGAAATCTAGCTTTGTTTTTCCCTGTCATGTAGTTAACATTGAAAACAGGGTATGTTGGGTTTTACAGCTATATTACTAATTTTGGGGTTGAGGTTTTAGTTTTCTTATAAACATTATCCCATGCCATGTGACTCATATTTTCTAAACGATTTTCTCCATTCAAATTCATGAAGTTTTATTTGTATATCCAAATGTAATATTACTTGGCATATTTATCATTTATCTAGTTCATGTAAGAAATTTAATATTTTTATCTTTTTATAATCAAAGTGATCATTCAAGTATTCAATAAATAATATACACTATTTTAGGTCATATAAAAATTAAAATTGTTTATATGTGTGTACATATATATACATATATAATCATAGAGAACTCTATATGTTATAGAGATCCCTAATTATCATAGAGTATGATCACTAACTCCTAGAGATGTGCCAGCTAGACAAAATAGAAAACAAAAAATCTAATTTTTTCTCATTATCTATTGAAGTTTTATGGAAAGACTAAGTGAGAAATTACATATTAGTTCCATCTTCTACACAAACTCAATTTTAATTTTGAGAAGAAACTTTGGCCAAGTGTCATAATTCATCTAGTCTCAGTAGGAAAAGATTCATTTGAAAAAAAAATATGTATATTATGGTTGAAGAAAGAACAAGTCAGCCCATATACCTCATGTAATGGCACCTAACTTAAAGACAAATCATTATATGCTCACAATTATTTTGGGTCAGGCATGAAATTTCTTGGAAATCACAAATCATTACTCCCGTACCCAAGGACCTTCTATTTTATAAACTCTTATGTGCAAGAAGCAACTAAGACATATTGAGTTTCATGTAAGTAAAAACATTGCATTAGTTACTCTAAGTAATCTAGAGATAACTTAAAGTATACAGGAAGATGTGCATAGGTTATATAAAAATACTATATCATTTTAAATATGGGACTTGAGTATCAGCAGATTTTGGTATCGTTGGGGGTCCTGGAACTAATGTTTCAAGGATACCTAGAAATGACTGTGTGTGTGTTTGTGTTTATGTGTGTATATGTGTATATATCACGTTGTGTGTGTGTGTATATGTATATGTATATATGTATAGGTATGTTGTGTATATATGTGTGCATATGTATGTGTATATGTGTATTGTGTATATGTATGTATATATCTATATGTATATATTTATATATACACATGACGTATATATCATGTATAGATATATATGTAGCATGTGTGTATACATACATATATATGCACACATGGACCTTGTATTTTATAAAGTCCTATGTGCAAGAAGCAAGAAACAAACCCTCCAGAATATAAAAATTACCACTACAAATCAATAAAAAAAGGACAGGGAAGGTATGGACAAAAGACTAAGTAGGCACTTTAAAATAGTAACTTTTCTAATTTACAGGACACTTTCAAATGTTGTATTAGCATGTGAAAAGGTGTACAACATTAGTCATCAGAGAAATGAGAACTAAAACCACAATAAGCACTACTACACAGCCGTAAGAATGACAGAAGTAAAAAGACTAAAAATACTAAGTTGGTAAGGATATATGTAAACTGAAAATCTTTTTATTGGAGTATTATATATATTACATCTTATATATCAGTACCTAATCTATGTCTCTCTCTCTTTCTCTCTGTCTCTCTCTCTAATGGTTATAAGTTATTACAATCACTTTGAATAACTGTTTGACAGTACTTAGAAAAGCTAAACATAGTCTACTGTATGGGTCCAGTAACCTCACTCATAGGTATATACCAATTAGAAATGAAGACTCATAGGAATCAAAAAACATATGCAAGAATGTTCATAGCAGCTTTATTCATAATAGCTAACTAAAATCTTGGAGAAAAAGAAAATATCTATCAACAGTTGAATATATTCATAAAATAAAATACCATATAATTTTTTTTAAATACACTACTCATATTCACAAAACATGTTTGAATCTATATAGACATTATGCTGAGTGAAATAAATCACACACTAAAGAGTATACACTTTATGATTCCATTGACGTCACCTTTAAAAAAGGTGATAGATGTCAGAATAACGATTATTTTGGGGTGAATGGGCAGTTGTATTGACTGGTGAGAGGCATAAAGAAACTTTCTGAGATTCTGGAAATTCTCTATTTTTTGACCTGAGTGTTTATTAATTATATGTCTATAAATTTTATTAATCAGCACATTTTAAATTATTGCCCATTATTTTACAGGTCATACCCCAATACAATTTTAAAACATTTTAAAGTTGCTCATATTTTATAATCATATTGATAATCACTGAAAATGTAATAATGTGAACTAATATTTTTAAAATATACATTTACACATTCACATCTTTTAGAACCAGAAGGGATCTTAGCGATAATTTAATCAAGTACTCGCCAAAGCATGATCAATGGTCCACCTTTAGGAGAATTCTCCCCTGGACAGCTTGCTGAACGTGGACTCCCAGGACACACACTGGGCATACTGACTCAGAGCTATGAGAATCAGACTTGGAAACCTGTATTTTAAACATATCTCCCAATTTTTCTTTCTTTCTTTTTTTTTTTTTTTTTCATATGTGCTAAAGTTTGAGGACCAAGATCTAATTCAGTCTCTTAAGTTTTCAGTTAAAACTTGAATCTTGGTTAGTCCAATGATGTATAAGAACCACTGGCACAATCAGGCTGGGATGCAAATAACTTTGGGGAATACTTATTTATGCCAAATATATCAGATTTCATTTTGTCTTTCCTAATAACACAACCTGGTAGCTGTTATTATCCTCAGATTTTGCATAAGTAAATAAATATCCAGAAATGTTAACTCACCCAACATCACAAAGTTAGTAAAAATTTGAGCTGGGATTCATATTCATACCTCTGACTTAGAGTTTACTGTCATTCCATGCTTTCTACTATGTTGTAAAGAATTACAAACTCTAGAGTTTGCATTCTGTGACTCTGATTCAAGGCTTTTGTTACGGGTGGCATGGCATGGCAATGCAATTGTAGCTGTATATTTTTTTTAACTTCTATTTTAGGTTCAGGGGTACATGTGAAGGTTTGTTACATAGGTGAATTTTTGTCATGGGGGTTTGTTTTACAGATTATTTCATCATCCAAGTATTAAGCCTAGTACCCAACAGTTATTTTTTCTACTCCTCTCCTTCCTTTTACCCTCCCTCCTCAAGCAGACCCCAGTGTCTGTTGTTCCCTTCTTTGTGTTCATGAGTTCTCATCATTTAGCTTTCACTTATAAGTGAGAACATGTAGTATTTGACTTTCTATCCCTGTGTTAGTTTACTAAGGATAACGGCCTCTAGCTCCATCTATGCTCCCACAAAAGATTTAAGCTCCTTCTTTTTTTATGGCTGCATAGTATTCTATGATGTATATATAGATCACATTGTCTCTATTTAATCGGTCATTGATAGGCATTTAGGTTGATTTAATATCTTTGCTATTGTAAATAGTATTTCATTGAACATCTGCATGCATGTGTCTTTGATAGAATTAATTTATATTCCTTGGGGTATATACCCAGTAATGGGATTGCTGGCTTGAATGATATTTCTGCTTTTAGCTCTTTGAGGAATCACCATACTGCTTTCCACAATGGTTGAACTAATTTACACTCTTGCCAACAGTGTATAAGTGTTCTCTTTTCTCTGCAACCTCACCAGCAACTGGTTTTTTTTGTTTTGTTTTGTTTTGACTTTTAAATGATAGTCATTCTGACTGGTGTAAGATGGTATCTCACTGTTGTTTTGATTTGTGTTTCTCTAATAATCAGTGACATTGAGCTTTATTTTCATATGCTTGTTGGCTGCATGTATGTCTTCTTTTGAAAAGTATCTGTTCATGTCCTTTGCCCACATTTTAATGGGTTTGTTTGATTTTCTCTTATAAACTTGTTTAAGTTCTTTATAGATGCTAGATATTAGACCTTTGCCAGATGCATAGTTTGCAAATATTTGATACCATTCTGTAGGCTGTTTACTCTGTTGATAGTTTATTTTGCTATGCTGATGCTCTTATGTTTAATTAGATTCCATTTGTCAATCTTTGCTTTTGTTGTGATTGCTTTTGGTGTCTTTGTCATGAAATCTTTCCTGGTTCCTGTGTCTAGCATGGTATTTTCTAGGTTGTCTTCCAGGGTTTTTATAGTTTTTGGTTTTATATATGTCTCCATTCATGTTGAGTTGATTTTTGTATATTGTGTAAGAAAGGTATCCAGCTTAAATCTTCTGCTTATGGCTAGACAGTAACCTCGGCACCATTTATCGAATATGGAGTCTCCCCATTGCGTGTTTTTGTCAGCTTTGTCAAAGATCAGATGGTTGTAAGTGTGTGGCCTTATTTCTGGGCTCTCTATTCTGTTCCATTGGCCTATGTACCTGTTTTTGTGACAGTATCGTGCTATTTTTGTTACTGTAGCCCTGTACTATAGTTTGAAGTTGGGTAAAATGATACCTCCAGCTTTGTTCTTTTTGCTTAGGATTCCTTTGGCTCCTTGGGCTCTTTTTTGGCTACACACAAATTTTAAAGTAGTTTTTTCCAGTCCTCTGAAGAATGTCATTGGTAGTTTGATAGGAATAGCATTGAATTTGTAGACTGCTTTAGGCAGAGTGGCCATTTTAATTACATTGATTCCTTCTCTCCATGAGCATGGGATGTTTTTCCATTTGTTTGTGTCTATTCTGATTTCTTTGAGCAGTGTTTTCCAATTCTCATTGCAGAGATCTTTCACCTCCTTGGCTAGTTTGTATTCCTAGCTATTTTCTTCTTTTTGTGGGAATTTTGAATGGGATTGCCTTTCTGATGTGGCTCTCTGCTTGACTGTCATTGGTGTATAGAAATGCCAGTGACTTTTGTACATTGATTTTGTATGCTGAAACTGCTGAAGTTGTTTATCAGCTGAAGGAGCTTTGGGGCCAAGATGAAGAGATTTTCTAGATATAGAATCATGTCATCTATAACAGAAGTAGTTTGACTTCCTCTCCTCTTATTTGGATGCTATTTATTTATCTTGCTTGATTGCTCTTGTCAGAACTTCCAATACTAAGTTGAATAAAAGTGGTAAGAGAGGGTATCCTTGTCTTGTGCCAGTTTTCAAGGGGAATGCTTCCAGCTTTTGCCCATTCAGTATGATGTATGTCAGTATGACTGACTGTCAAAGCTGTCAGTTTGACATAGATGGCTCTTATTATATTAGGTATGTTTCTTCAATGCCTAGTTTGTATATTTTTTAACATAATGGTATCTATATTTTAATGAAAGGCTTTTATGCATCTATTGAGATAATCATGTGATTTTTGTTTTTACTTATGTTTATGCAATGAATCATGTTTATTGACTTGCAAATGTTGAACCAAACTTGCATCCTGGGGATGAACTGATTGATTGTGGTGGATTAGATTTTTGATGTGCTGCTGGATTCAGTTTGCAAATATTTTGTGAATTTTTGCATGGATGTTCATCAAGGATATTGGCTTGAAGTTTTCATTTTTTATTATGTCTGCAAGATTTGGGTATCCAGATGATACTGGTCTCATAGAATGAGTTGGAGAGGAGAAGCTTCTCTACAACCTTTTAGAATAATTTCAGTAGGAATGCTATCAGCTCTTCTTTGTAAATCTGGTAGAATTTAGCTGTGATTCCATCCATCCAAAAAGTCCTGGGCTTTTTTGGGTTGGTATGCTATTTATTACTGATTCAATTTTGGAGCTTATTATTGGTCTGTTCAGGGAATCAATTTCTTCCTGGTTCAGTCTTAAGAGGGTGTATGTTTCCAGAAAATTATCCATTGTTTTTAGGTTTTCTAGTTTGTGTGCATAGAGATGTACACAGTAGGTTCTGATTGTTATTTTTATTTATGTGGGGTCAGTGGTAGCATACCCTTTGTAATTTCTAATTGTGTTTGTTTGGGTCCTCTCTCTTCATTATTATTCTAGCCAGCAGCATATCTAACTTATTAATTCATTCAAAAAACCAACTTCTGGATTCACTGATCTTTTGAATGGTTTCTCATGTCTTGATTTCCTTCAGTTCAGCTCTGATTTTTGGTTATTTTTTGTCTTCTGCTGGCTTTGGGTTGATTTGCTCTTGCTTTTCTAATTTTTTCAGTTGTGATGCTAGGATGTTAATTGGAGAACTTTCCTTTTTTATGTGGTCATTTAGTGATACAAATTTCCCTTTGAACACTGCCTATGCTGTGTCCTAGGGATTCTGGTGCTTTGTTTTGTTCTGATTCATTTCAAAGAATTTTATGATTTCTGCTTTAATGTCATTATTTACCCAAAATTCATCCAGGAGCATGGTGTTTGATTTCCAAGTAATTGTGTGGTTTTGAGCAATTTCATAGTCTTGACTTCTATTTATGTTGTGCTGTATTCTGAGAGTGTGTTTCATATGATTTCACTTATTTTGCATTTGCTGAGGATTGTTTTATGTTCAATTACATGGTCAATTTTAGAGTATATGCTATGTAGTGATTAGAAGAATGTATATTCTCTTGTTTTGGGTGGAAAGTTCTGTAGAGTTTTATCAGATCCATTTGGACCAGTGTTAAGTTCACATCTGAATTATCTTTGTTTATTTTCTGCCTCAGTGATCGTTTTAATGCTCTCAGTGGAGTACTGAAGTCTACCACTATTATTGTGTGAGAGTCTATGTCTCTCTGTAAGTCTCTAAGAACTTGCTTTATGAATCTGAGTGCTCTCGTGTTGAATGCATATACATTTAGGATAGTTAAGTCTTCATGTTGAGTTGAATCCTTTACCATTATGTAACATCCTTCTTTGATTAACATTTATTTGGTCTGAAATTAAGATTGTGACCCCTATTTTTTTTCTGTTTTCCATTTGCTTGGTAGATTTTCCTCCATCCTTTTATTTTGAGCCTATGGTGTTATTCTGTGTTCCATGTGTCTCTTGAAGACAGCATACCATTGGGTCTTGCTTTTTAATCCAGTAGTTATACTTTTTAAAAAATAAATTGAAAGTAGCAGCACTACAGAATATATAATCAAGTAATTTGACTATATGAATAAATTTTATGTCATTATCCAAATGCTGCTTGCCATGAACTCTTAATCTGTCATATATTTAGCTTCAGTAATTATTAAAAAGGCATTTTTTTTAATGTTTAGAGAGGTGCAGTTCTCTGTATTTTACCCAGTCCAATTTTCCCTTTTGGAATCTCTATATGTAATGTTAACAAAGGTTCTGTTGTGTGAAGGTTTAGAATATCATAGTGGTTGACTTTAAAATTTTAATTTTTGTTGAAGTAAAGGATGACTCCAGAGAGGATGAGAGAACAGATTAAATGAAAGTTACGGCCAGGCTTACAGCCACAAAGGTGGCTCACATTTGTAATCCTAGCACTTTGGGAGCTGAGGCAGGTGCATCACCTGAGGTCAGGAATTTGAAACTACCTTGGCCAACATGGTGAAACCCCATCTCTACTAAAAATACAAAAATTATCTGGGCATGATGGTGCATGCCTGTTATCCCAACTACTCAGGAGGCTGAGGCAGGAGAATCACTTAAACCCAGGAGGTGGAGGGTGCAGTGAGCCAAGATTTTGCCACTGCACTCCAGCCTGGGCAACAGAGCAAGACTCTCTCAAAAAAAAAAAAAAAAAAAAGAGAGAGAGAGAGGAAGGAAGGGAGGGAGGGAGGGAGGAAAACAGGAAAGCAAAATAAATATTAAACTTCTTTTAGTCTTATATTTTGAAGAAAGAGCCTCAAGTAGCATCTTCCATGAGACAAACTTAAGCAGTATCCACTAGAGGTTACTATAATGAAGCCCAAACAACCCATGAGAAAATTCTCAGATAAAAATTACTGTTAATTATTCAGCACTCATTATGTAGCAATCACCTTTTAAAAATATTTTATTTGCATTATCTCATTTCAGACATAAAACACTGAGAAGCAGATATCATTACTATCCTTATTTGATGAATCAAGGTACTTGGTTATAGTCCCCCAATTACTTGGTATTTACATGTTAGCTCAACTCTGGCAGAATTTATCACCCTTTCTTCTGTGTTCACATATCATTTTGTATATGTTTCAATTACATCATTATCATAGCCTGCCTTACACATGAAGTAGTAATTGCAGAAGAATCTCTCTCCTTGGCTAGGTTTTCAGATACTTCAGTACAAATAATTGCATCAAGGTGAGATCTCTGGGTGAGGAAAGTTGAGCCAACATCATCACTAACTACAAACAGAATGGGTAAACAATTGCTGGAAACCCATGTACTGGGGGTTTCATCAAGTGCTTTACTCACATTATGTCATTAATTCAAAAAATGCTATTTAACCTTGATTCTAGATGAAGAAACTCAAGAAGTGAGAGTGTCCTGTTGATTAGGACAAAGTAAATGAGGAAGCATGCATTCAAACTGAAATCTGTCCCCCAAACCCACACATCTCTCCCTTATGCACAAAATGCCAAATGTTTCATATCCTGATATTTTGATTGTTGTTTGTCTTTACTTAAATATTAGCTTAAATTCAGCATGTTCTGAATATTGTAGAGAAAAGCAAATGGTTGTTTAAAAGTAAAATGTTAACATCAGAAGAATGATAAGATTCTTCTGATCTTACCACTCAGTTTCTACTGAGAAAGAGATAAAGCTATTCTTTATTTGAAAGCTGCCATTCTCAGTGGAATAAACAGGAAAAATCAGGCACAGTAGGAATTTTCTACACGCCTGAATCCTCTCAATTTTTCTCCAAACAGTGCTATAAAGAGTAATGTCAATCACTTGTAACTTCAGAGATTTGGTATTATTTTTACAGGGAACATAGCAATTGGAAATAAAAGCTCTTTTAAGTAGAGCTGCTTAGCCCTTGGCATGTTGATCTTAGAAAAGACAAAGTGGTGACAGCAGCATGCTAACCCTTAGGTACTTTGCATGCATACATCTACTCAAAATAATTTATCTAGGTTTAATAGCAAATACATGGATTCAATGTGTTATGAATGAATGCTGCATGAAAGGGGGAAGATAGTTTGAAATTTGATGAGAGGAAGAAATAATTTAAAACAAACTCTATTAATAGTATTCATTAACTCAATAGATATTTGCCATGATGAGAAAGAACCATCTTGCAAACTAAAAACACTTGTCACGTTATTCACTCAGAGTTTCAATACCCTCCAGTATCTCTCCATGTCACTTGGAATAAAACACAAAGTTGTCATAATGTTCTATAAAATCCAGCAATCGCTGGATTTCACAGAGATTTCTTCCACAATTTCTACAATTTTACCTCTTTGATACAACTTTCTTCTACTACATCTCAACTACAATGCTCTAGTTCAACATGATAAACAGGCTTCCCACCTCTGGACTTTGCATTTCAGCCCCCTTTGCCAGAAATGTTCTTCTTGTAGATATGAACATGCCTCCTTTGCTACTGTGTGGAGCGTTAATTGCAGGAGAGCAACAATGAAACATACCGATGACAAGGTGGAAAAATAACATAACCAGGGCCACAGTGGAGAGATTCTGGTGGGTTGTTGGGAAGACTTGTTCACTGTTGCTGAAGAGTAAGGGAACCAGTTTTGCTGAGATCAGGCTCTGTTATAATCATTCACTCTTTCAAACACAGATAATTGTCACATGTCTAGAAAATTTTTCTAGGTATTATGGAGGATAAAAAGATGGCTTAAATTTAGTTTTTTATGTTACTTTATTGAGTTAGTTTGAAAAAGTGATTTTCTCCTTGGCAATTTCATTATAATTAGGGTAAACTACCACTAGAAGGAAAAATAATATTTGTGGACAACCCAAGATATATCAGGTCCAGGAACAGGTGCTTTGTATATGTTATCTTATTTAATCTTCCTACCAACCTTGACAGATGAGCTAACTTTTCTAACAGACAAAGGTGTAGTGGTAGGGCAGATTAATAGGTTCTGGTTACAAATATCCTGCCTTTTCCTCCATGCTAGATTCAACATTGCAATGGCCTTGGTTTAATAAAGTAATTTGGATGCTTGTTCATGTTACCTTGTTTGCGACACACACACACACACATGTGTACACTCAAAAGGGATAAAATAGAAGAAAAAAACAAACTTTTAATTAAAAATTTAGCTTTTAATTCTAATTAAAACAGTGTAGCCTTAAAAGGAGTGACAGATAGTTCACGAGAGTGTTTTTAAAGAGGAAAATGCTTTAGGCATCGTGTAATATTGTTCTCGGTTTTTAATAGTTCTCAGTCATTTAGTTTAACTTCAGCTTTGACCTCAGGCATAAGCAGAATATTTCTTTCATCTTACTATGGTTAATCTTCATACTTCAATTAAAAAGAAATTCCTGTGGCATGCTTCTAATGATCCAGCAGCAAAAATTTAAGTATCTGTTCTTTTTAAAATATCCTATGAAGAATAATGACTCTAAAACTTTACTTAAAAACACTCAAAGAACAGGGCTTATTTCGCCTCTTTAGAACTCTGCTTTTCACCTGAAATACACTATGAAAATATTGTCCCCAAAAAGAAAAACAGTCATTAGTCTCCTCAGTCATCTATTCTGAAGGGTTCTGGTTACTCTCCCATAAAACTATCAAAAGTAAGAAATCCTTTCCAATAATAAAACCATGCTATCTATTGAATTGTGTTCCTCCTCCCCCCTGCCCCCAAAAAGAGAGATGTTGAAATACAGTCATGCACCACATAACAACATTTCAATCAAAGACAGAATCCCGTAAGATTATAATGGAGCTGAAAATTTATTTGATCTAGTAACTTTGTGGCAAAACGTGAAACATTACTTACGCATTTGTGATGACGCTGGTATACACAAAGCTACTGTGCTGCCAGTCATATAAAAGTCCAGCACCTATGATTATGTAGAGAAGATAATACTTGATAATAATAATAAATGACTATGTTGCTGGTTTATGCATTTACTATGCTATACTTTTTGTCATTTACTTAGGGTTTATTCATTTTACTTATATAATAAAGTTAACTGTAAAGCAGCCTCAGGCAAGTCCTTCAGAAGGTATTCCAGAAGAAGGCCTTGTTACCATAGGAGATAACAGCTCCATACATGTTTCTGCCCCTAAAGACCTTCTAATGGGACAAGATGTGGAGGTGGAAGACAGTGATATTGATGATACTTATTCTATGAATGCCTAGACTAATGTGTGTGCTTGTGTCTTAATCTAATTTGATGGGTATCCTTATAAGAAGAAGGCCATAGAAAGACAGACACACACAAGGCGAATGCCCTGTGCCAATGAAGAGAGGTTAAAGTTGTGCAGCTGCAAGGTATGAAAAACCTAAGATTGCCTAGCTTATTTCTCACCATAAGCTAGGAAAAAGTAAAAAAAAATAAAATAAAAATTTTCTCTAGGCTTCAGAGGGAATATGGGCATATTGACACCTTGATTTCAGACTTCAAGCTTCCAGAATTATAAGAGAATAGATTTCTGTTATTTTAAGCTACCCAGTTTGTCATCATTTATTTTAGCAGCCTTAAGAATCTAATAAATATTACGATGAATTTGTATATTATTATGAACAATAACATTTTTTCATACATTGGATTACATTTAATTCTCAAAGTAATCCTTTTTTCCGTCTATTTTATGTATCTTAAATACCGTGCCATTTCCTTACCCAGTACATTTGTTGATCAGAAATCTACTCAGCTCTTTATTTCACTTTATTAAGTTCTCAGAATGTCTTCTCCCAAAAGGAGCCTCCCATAACCACCCTATTTAAAATAGCTTTTCACATAATTCCTTTTCCCTCTCACACTGTTTATTTTCATATCACATAAAAATCCCTGACATTATATTTTATATTTATTTTCGTATGTGTTTATTTTGTTTCCCCAGACATGAGCGTAGGTTCCAAAGGGATAATAATTATTTCATGCATCTCTCTGCTTCCTTTCCATGTAACAGCAATTTAAATTGTAGAAATCAAAATAAGCTTTCTATTTGGACAAAACAGTGATCATTTGGTAATTGAGAAATGTCCTCATTATTAACATTACAAAGAATCAATAAATTTATATGATTGAAACTGCATGTCTGAAGAAAAACAGTCTTATCCGAAAGTCATATTTGAATGCTTATGAAAAGATTAAACTATTAAAGGACTGCTATTTCAGATTGTTTTATACACTCCTGAAGTATATTTTCTTTTATCAAATTCTAAAGTTTTCCACTTTGAAAATTCTAAATAGAAACACTACTTCATTCGTAACACATTTTTCTCTACAGAAGAGTGACAGTAGAGATTACTATGCAAATTTTCTTATACTAGGAGCATTTAAATTATATCATAAAACTCTGGGAATTAAATAATGAATTTATTCATTCTTCAGTTAAATATTATGCCTCTGCCATGGTACAAAACTCAGACCAAGAGCTGTAAGGGATTTAAAAATAAGTATCCAGGAGTCTCTGTGCTGCAGCCTCATGAAAAAGATAGCAGAGATACATAAATCAATATAATTTTAGTTAAGAGATGATAAATCCTTAAGATAGGCATCGCAATATAGTAAGAAGAGAAAGAGATTTGAAACTAGAGCTCAACTTTAGTGGTTTCAACTCTCATTGAAGTGTAATACTCTATTTCATTTTTTTTTTGTCCCTCAAAACTATTAAGAACTTAAAGAACTGTTAAGAACTGTCAAAATGTTAACATTAATAGTCAACATTAATTCTTAACATTAATAATTAATTCTTAACATGAACAATTAACATTAATTCTTTTTTTTTTTTTTTTTTT